>NC_056741.1:1451405342-1451502842 GCF_019279795.1 Protopterus annectens
ATATATATATATATATATATATACACCTATTTAAAAATAAACATATATGTTATGTAAAAACATATATATACACAATTAAAAAACAATTTAAATCAACTCATTTATGTAGCCTTCTTTTCTTCAAGGCAGGCTTGATAGAAGCCCTTTCATTTAACCCTCTACCCCTATCAGCACGGAGCATGATAATCCAGCAAGCTTCCCTATGCTCAGTATGTGTACATAAATCACCACCCCTTACACTACGATTAATGGTTTAAATGACCCCGAAACTAAAGGTATGAGACACATCAGTCTCTATAACATGTTATACTTCATCTGAGATTGATAGGCAATGGTCAGACTTAGATTAATTGAGACTGACCACAGCATGTCCATATTTTGGACCAGTACCGGACATTTGTGTTGGGTCTGAGGATAGGCCCCCTCCCTCAGAAGTTAAAGTTCCTTTATTCTATACCAGTGATTGTAAGGATGTTACACAGTTGTTTAGTCAATTCTGGGCTGTTTTATAAGTGGATAATGATGTACGTAGAGTTGGGGGTGATAAACCTACATTTCGGTTCAGGAATTGTAAGAACTTGAAAAGACTCCTATGTTATGAGAAAAATCATAATAATGTTACTCCATATCCTGGTTTGACTTCACCTTGTGGTAATTGCAATTTCTGTACCTGTATTAATACCAATGTATCTTTTTTTCATCCTGATCTATGCAAGGAGTTTATTTTCCGTTCATCTGCTGATTGCATGACCCCCCATGTGATATATTTGGCTGAGTGTACAACCTGCCACTCCTTCTATGTTGGTAAAACCAACAGGGTCCTACATGATAGGATGCAGGAACATTTATATCACATTAGCATAATGCACTTTCAAAACATGTTATAGAGACTGATGTGTCTCATACCAACTCAGTTGTAAGAGACTTGGAAATGCAGATGGACTCTGGCCTTAACTTTGACCACCATGTGTCTACTGTGGTAAGGAAGGCCTTCTACATTGTGCACCGCATTGCCTTGAAAACAAAAGAGGTTGTAACTCCCCTGTGCTCATCCCTCATCAGGTCAATAATAAAGTAAAATGCTCCCTTTGTTATGTACCTTACCAGACACATGGAGCATCTTCAGAGACCTTAGAGATTTCTAACTAAGAAAATTCAGGCCATCCAGCACATGTCATACATTGAAAGACTTAAGTCGCTGTCACTGTACTCAGTAGCATACAGATTACTTAGAGGTGACCTGTGACAAGAGACACCTGCTGTAGGAACCTTAACCTAGCTTCCAACATAAATAGGACCTGCTGGAGAGACAGATATGTCTCCCAGAGTTGCCACTCCTCTGGAACAGGCTACCAATTCACATCAAAGAGGGCTCCCCTATGACCCTATTCAAGCATAGTCTGGACAACTGAATGAGAAACTGTAAATTTCTGCCAGGATTTCACCATTGACCTCTTAGATATTGGCAGTTGTTGTTAAGACAGATCTTGAGGATAGACAATTTTTTGGGGTACATATAGCTAAGCTTATAATGACCCTTGGATCAGTAGCCTAGTAACTCCCTATGAACTTATAATTATCAGAAGTCACTATTCTCCTTTATTTTTGTAGCCTCTGTAAAAAGTATCATTGAAATTATTTTGCAGTAATAACATTTACATCTTTGTGAGTGAATTGGTCTAAATGACCGTTCACATCCATGACCAAGACCAAAGGCACTGTGTAATAGACCTGACATTACTAAACCATATGTAAGCTGATGTTAAGGAAGACCTACATTATGGAATTGTTGGGTTGCATTAAGTTAATAGCATCAAGACATAGTTATAAAGACATTAACATATTTACAGTAAGAAGTTTACATAGATAATCCTGATATGTTTTTCACCTTCTGTTTACAGAGAGGGAGAAGCAGCACATTTATACAGATGCTTGGCCTTAGTCCAGCACAGTTGATTTTTGGTTATCAGAAGATGCAATCTGGGTGACTTGCTGAAATGTTATGGTTTATCGGGTTTATATTATATAATCGAACAGCAATTTTTTCCAAGTGAAAAAAATCGCTGTTCCAAAGGTCATCTAATAGAAGTTCAGTTCATCTTTGATCTCATTTGGATGGATGGACTGAAGAAGACATAGCAAGTGTAGTCATTTCAAATTATGGAGGAAGCAAGGTACATGTCAGAGTGAAAATTCAGATTAATTTCTATAGAATGTAAATCTATGGGGAAGGAGGAAGAGAATAGATCTTGAG
This sequence comes from Protopterus annectens, assembly GCF_019279795.1. NCBI lineage: Eukaryota > Metazoa > Chordata > Ceratodontiformes > Protopteridae > Protopterus > Protopterus annectens. The sequence goes on from NC_056741.1 coordinate 1,451,407,597, forward strand.
GGTTGGCTTTGTGTTAGAATTGTGGTTGGATGGAGAAACTGTGATCTGTGGATGAAAGAGCAGAGTCAAATATTAATTTCCATTTAATGGTGGCAATGGAAGAGAAATCACTTTCCCCTTTGGGCAACCATAGTAAATGTCTCTGAAGTACTTATACTTTATTAGCTTAAAATGAGGCTGCGTTACATTTTTTCTTTTTTTTGTCAGTTTTTTTTCATCCCCTAATGACTGACAGCCATCATCTGACCATTTGGAAAACTAGTCCATTCATACTCCCTTCATTAAGGTTAGGGTTGACTGACAGCAACCATTGTATAAACAGCCATCAGGGTGTTTTACTTATTTTTTAGCTTGAACCCCATGATGCATGCCCAACAGAAGCCATTTAAATAGCCATCTGTTTTTTTTTTTTTTTTTTTTTTGCTAATTTGCTTTAGCACTAACCCCATAGGCTAATCCAGTGTATATCATCAGGGATGTGTCACTTTCACTTACTTTCACAAGTGACATAACACCTCCAGACTACCCTGCCACCATAGAAGCCAGAGCTTCCTTATGGTCACAAGTATCCACTGAGTTCTCAAACACAGGACTGTATGCCACAGATATGCCCTGACACTGTCTCCCTGCACAGAGGTAAGACAGTGATGCCAAATCCTATACCCCTTCTCCCTGCCAGCACTGGCAGGTGCCTCAGCTTCTTATTAAACTAGAGTCCCTTGTGTCATAGTTGGAGTTTAACTTGTTTGCTTCATGTGAATTCTGCTGAGAGACAGCGGGGTTATGAGCAAGCAAATACAGAGATTTGCCCACAGATGCTAGTGGATGGGAATGGGTGATGGGCATTGTAATCTGAAGTAGAGGGAGTGCTACCTTTACAAAGGAACGATATCTCTGTAATTACACAGATGTCTTCAAGGGTAAGGAAGGCCACAACTTGAAAGAAGCTTCTAATTAGGCAGTACTATACCGATATTATTCATATTGGAATTTGCATTGAGATTGTGTCCATCAAGGCACTATGAGCATAGTGAACATTTTATCCAGTATGTGACAATGATAGGTAAAAGGAAAAGGCTATCCCTGGCAAAGTGAGTTTCATAATGGAACACATAAGATTCCCACAAAAAGGCACTAGCCTATTAGACAATTACTGAACCAATTATCTAGCCTTGTATTTAGGCATAATTCTTGGTGAAGATAATATTTATTTCAATGCTCGGACCTTGTCTTTGACAAAGATGAGAAAGAGCTCAAAAATGACTCTCTGCATCTCTCCAGGTTGGAACCCTAAAATTATTCACTCACCTGAAGACAACTACAAGGACAAAACTCTATGTGGTGCAGGCACCTAAAGGTTCCAGTGGCACCATAATTCAACCACTAGAAAGGCAGATAAAAGCTTTCCTATCCTTTGTCAAACTTATGAGTGCTGTATCTGTATGCCTTACAATGGAGTCACTAATAACCAAGACATTTCTGTAATATGCTGCAGGCTTACTGGACCACAAGGACACAAACTTGTAGTGCAGGTAAGTCCTAGTAACAGTAGGCTTGAGAGTGGTGTTAGAGTTTGGCTATGTGGCTTAAGTAACCTATGGGGATGTCTATGAGGCTTACAAGGCTTGGGTACGGGTTTCTTTACCACCTCAGCATATGGAGGAGGGATGATGTAGTACTGCGGCACTATAGTGTTGTTGTGTAGCTTTTTACTAGCCACCAATTTATATAAATTAGTGCATCTCTTACAAGCAGTATCCCTTTGTTTTAGATGTTATTGATCAGTAAACACAAGACAGGTGCTGCAGTGCCCCAGAAATTCAAGTGCTGTAAGTTATATACATATTGTTATGGACATAATGTTGTGAGATTGATCTGTTAGCCTCCTATGGCATGACAGATAAAGGGGAATCTTGTAGTAGCTGCTAGGGGTGGCAAACTACTGTGAGATGAGTTACAAAGTTTCCTTCAGGTTCAAACGATGTGAAAGAAAACTATATCTTCAACTAAAAGATGCCATGTGGACCTTAGCTTTTTAACTTGATATTTTGTTGTGTAGTTGTTCCTGGTCCAGTGTCTGGCAAAAGAAAGATTAACCTCTCAACGAGAAATTAATTCATACTTTACTCCCAGATCTCTACCAAATTATTCTTTATTCAGCTTCTTCTTATTATTGATTTTTTAAGAAAATTGTGAAAAACACTGGAAATAAGAGAGTTCCTATTATATACTGAAAGAGGTGTTTCTTCGAACACCTCTTCATCAACCGTTAAATAATGAAAACACAAAACAGCTTAACATATAAGTTTCTTTTTTCCTGAAAGAAATTACTTGGGCACCTCTGTTATTTTGCCATTTTCCCCGCTGTAGTATGATCTTGGAGTTGGTATAATTAGTAAGGGGGGCCCCCCACTTTGTATTGTTTGTAGTTATGTGTTTTTTTTTTTTGTTTAGGGCAAGAGGAAGAGGAAGAAGGTTTAGGGAAAGAAATTGCTTAAATGCTCGTTCACTATTTTGTGTTTTTATGGTTTATCTAATATAGACCTGAATAAGATTGATGAAGGATATATATATATATATATATATATATATATATATATATATATATATATATATATATATATATATATATATGTATATATATATATATTAATACAAATCTGTATTTAAAAAATAAATAAAATACATTTAACACATGCAAATTCTTAACAGAATAGTTATAACTTCTTGTATAACATATAAAATAAATAATTTCTTGCTAACTTACTGGAATGGTAATGCAGCTTCAATTATTTGAGCCAATATAGTTCTACTAAGATATGATTGTGTCTAGAAATTGCGAAAAGAGTTCACTAAATAATCTCAAAGATGGGGATGAATATTGTAAACATATTTTTCTAGTAATATGATAACAGCAAAGCAGAATAATGAGAAATCATTAAAAAAGTATTAGTGACATAAATTGCATGTATAGCACATACACACATATAAAAGAGATTCAACAGAAAATTATTTTATATTATCCATTATACAATGACTGGTCATTAACATTCAAAAATGTGCATGCTGATTAGGTAGCCTAACAAGCATGCCCATTGTCAAATCAAGCATATTCCAACAGAAGAAAAGTGTGGTCGCCTGGACTTTCTTCTATTAATATATGCTACGGCTTTCCAATTGTCCCAGGCTAAGAGGTCGACCCAGGCAGTTTGAGAAAGAAGAAAGGGGCAGAAGAGAAAAGAAAAAATCAGGTTATGTATGCAAAAACTAAAGAAGCATACCTGATTTTCCATGCCCTTCTGTCCTGTCTTTCTTTCATCTCTGAACTGTCTGGATTTCAAACTTAAAAAAAAAAGAAAAGAAAAAAGAAGAAGAAGCAACGGAGATCTTCCTTTCTCCATTCCTTCCTTTCCGAAGCACTGATGTACTGCATAAGCGTGGAAATATAAGTCCCATATGCATGCGCAGTACATCAAGAAAGCAGCAGGATACTGACAGAAAGCAGAATAACACCACGGATGCTTTACACAAAGACGTTAATTAAGAAAAATAAGTAATTTTTTTCTTAAATAATGTCATTTAATCCTGGATTTGCCCATGGTTGGCTTAGTTTCACCCTTGTGACCAAACTACACCAGCCCTGGGTAAATCCAGCATTACCCACACTCAGCCATGGGTTATTGCTGTACTAAATGTTTTCTGTACATCTTTTTCTGCAATGCAGTATGCAGTGTCAAATATATCTGTCTCATATTTAATTTAAATTACTACAGATTAGATTATATATTGTATCATCAGTATCCATTAGATCAAATATATTTCGAGCTTATACAATTATATTTGATTTTCTTTAATAAATTAAACTGTATCATGCAAACTCCTGTTTGTCAGTCTTTACAAGAAAACCTTCTTGCAATTTATGGCCACATGTCTGAATAACAAAGGGTCTCAGAAGTTCAAATTTGATTTGATTCTGAGGGATATTTTGTATATATTTAGGAGCTTGTATTAAAGCATTTCTCTAACTTTATATTTACTTATAAGGTCTTTAGGTACAATTGCTTGTTTTAATTGCCACATATTGATGTCCATTCTCAGACTAGCAAATTGTCTTTATTTATGAAAAATTATATTCAAAATTCAACGAAGACGACTAGAAATTATGACAATATGGTAGTGAAAAAACATTTATATTTCTTCAACTAATAAAGATATTTTCAATCATCTAAACAGAATTATCCCCATCTTGGTACTTTCCATCAGTATATTTGAATTTATTCTAGAACGTATGAGTTTATCGCCAAAATGAGATATATTTCTGTGGTGATGTATGAATTATGCTGCTACCTGGCAAAGTCTATGAGGGATAGAGTTTATACACACTCTTTTTTTTTGTCATCTTATGGATGCTATCTTTGATTCTAAACATATAAATGTGAGACAATAGTACTACATATGACTTTATTAATCTCTCGTTTGTCTCATTTATCCAATAATCGTTTCATTTAGTTAGACAATAACATCACAAATACTTTATATGTATTTAGTCAGCTATAGGCCTCTAACTTAAGACTACCTTTCCCTATTTCTTGGATCATCAATAGTAATTTCAGTTTCCATGATAATGAAAATAAAGTCTTAGGTACATTATACCTAAGTCACTGGCTAAGGGAATTAGTTTGAATTGAAAGAATCTTGTATCAGGGCAGCCCATCAGAATCAGAAACTTTTATTCATTCTTAGTATATTTTTATTTTTGGCATTTTTGTTTAACATAAATGAGAATGTTAAATGTTATTGTTAATCTTTTCAACTTGTAAAATATGAATTATTTAAGTCTGTTAATGCTGTCTGACAAAATACCATCTGTCTTTATATGTCTAGTATTTAATAATCTCTCAAATAATTTGGTATATCTGATTAGGACAGTTCCTTCTCAGCCACATCACAACATAGTGAAAATATATTTTCTGTTTTAGATGAGTCAGCAGTTTTCCTTCTTCACAGTACTTGGTTTTCCATTACAGTTTTGAGCTGGCTGCAGTCTCTTTGTGGAGTCTGCACATTCCAACCACCTGTTTATATAGGTTTTTACCAGTTACTGTGGCTTATTCCTCTCACCCAAGGATGACCTGTAGGTAAAATGGCAATCCTTTAAACTGCCCATAAGATTGTGTGCTTTGCGTATGACTCCCAAATCAGGATTGTGCTCATTGGGTGCTGGAGTAAGCTCTAGATCTCCCAACCTTAAAGTGAAATACCCAGGTTACTGGGAAATGAATGAATGAAGGTACATTTACTGGTGGTATAGAGGGATACAGACCCTGACAACAACCCGAGTGACCCAAGTTTGATTAGCAGCTTGGGTGCCTAATTATACTGGTAGGGAGGATGGCCATACACATCTTGGAGGTATGATTGATAGTCATGTAAGCAATGAACAGGGTTTTTCATGATTACAACAGAAGCTCATAAATGTAGATGATGCCATGTTTGGAGGGTCAACTGGTCTAGGAGGCATGCTTGATTAGGGCCCAGGTGAATATACTTCCACAGCCAAGCCTCACTGCCCATCCATGCAGGATACAATCACACAAAGTGAGAGGTTAGAAACATAACTCATACATTTCCAACCCCCTGAGAATATCAAATGTTTTAATAAACTGTTTGCATAATTAAACATTCTTGGTGACTTGGCTTGTAACTGAATATGGCCACTGAGGTTGAACAGCATTTGTTCCTTGGTTCATCAGTTTTATTTACACCCTGGTATTGCATTACTGACTTTTGGATGATACAAATCTGTGACTGACTGAAGTTGTAGTTTCACTCAATAAAATTATCACATAGCTAATTATAGAACTCCAGTTGTGACCTCTTTAGAGTATGCTAAGGCCTTAACAATTTAGAAAAGTATCAGATATTTCTGGACTTCATAATTAACATTTTTGACAAGATTTTCCCCAAAGGTAAGATTTTCTAGATCTTGTGCTCAACAATGTCCCCCTCCGATCCTGGCAATTTTAGACCTATTAGTCTCACTGTTGTTATTTGCAAGATTATGGAGGACATTACAGGCAAACTAATAAACAATATGGGTAACCTTATATTCCTGGACACATACCACTTCAGCTTTGTAAAAGACAGATTATACCTGCTCAGCCTAGTTGAGTTCATCAAAAGGGTCCCAAAGGCAATGGATCAAGGGCACATATTCTGCCTGCCAGTCTTAGCCTTGCTATAACCTTGAACAATATACTTCATGGTGTGATTATTGACAAAGTCTCCCAATTCAACGGTAACCCATACAAGGTTTGCTTTTGATGGATAGGTAACTGGCTGTTGAACAGAACACATAAATTAAGGACAGGAGCATTTGCTTTAGACAGCAAAACATTATCATTGGTATCCTACAGCTATGTCCTGGAGCCCCTACTTTAAGTATACACTGGTCTGACATGAGAACTGACCTCAATGGAATATGGCTTACCAATTTTGCTGATGTTGGCAAATTAGGACAACTAATCAAATCCCATTCAGATATTCAAATTGTCCAATGTCGCTCGTACCTCTCTAATATAGATGACAAGTAGGCAGTGTATATTGTTTAGATGCTTTAATACATAGAAGCACATCAGGATGGATAGCAGCATCATAAAATATAAATGATTTGGTTAACAGATAGATCTTACATACATACATGCTTACATCTCAACAGCTTAGTAGAAAATGGCAGTCAGACTTGCTAGTGATCAGTATTCGGGAAGATACTGTGATGCCCATGCACTGCCCAGTAATCAAGAAGCCTAAATCCTCACCCCAACCACCAGTGAGGTGCATCCACATTGGGAAGGATAACAAGTACACACAGTAAAGCACAATTTCCCTTAAGAGCACACAGAGATCACAGTCAGTCTGGGGCTGGTTTCCCCCTTTCTCTCCAGATCCCCAATAGGACTCCCCAGTGACACACCTATAGGGTAACGGTCTCAGCTTAGTGGTCAAGCTAAAACCTCCAGCACCATCTCTGTCCAACCAGTGCTTCATGTCCCTGCACATAATGTAGCACACACACACACTTTGAGATATGAGTTATATACAAACACACGGACACTCCTGGGGAAGGCTGGCACAGGTTCTCCAGCTATGCTCCCTTCTCTGCCAGGCCATAAGATAGAAATCACTGCCACCAACTACTAATATCAGCTACTAATAAGGCCCTTACCAAAGGGTGTCCAATTTTACTGTGCAATATTATTAGTATCCAATTAGTAAGTATGACGAACAGCAAGGCTTATTGCAGTGGCTTGGACAGTATCACTATATACATTTAATGTACTCTAGAGCTTAAATTATCTCTACACAAAACACTCACAGTTGAAAGGTTTAAAAATATTTAATAATAAATAATAAAATACAAGACAAATGTCCGCAATTCAACACAGTGCTAGTTAAGAGTTCTGAGATCACAGGAAAATGCTTAAAATAATACTGTAGAATAGTCTGACATAAATATAGAAAACAGCTAGTCTAATCTTACTAATTTCTATCTGTTTCTAAGAGAAACAATGTTATAAATAACTTACATACATACAGAGCAAAGACAGAGAGTACTGGTGAGTAAATGTGTTCGGGTTTAGGCAAAATCCAAAATGCTCTGATTCTCTCTCTCTTTGAGAAAGTCTTAAATTGATAATACATCACTGCTCGTTTAGATTACATCATTCTTAATAGTTCTGATTTAGTTTCCCAGGCTAACAGAAACTCAAAATTTACATTTCTTTTTGTAATGTCTACCTGCCGGAAGCCACAGCAATAAAAACAATTATACATGTAAAATCTAGCAATTAACTCTGGTCTCAAAACAACAGAAATAATTCCTTAGTGGAGACTTCATGTCTCCAAGTTTGAGATCAGTCATACAATGCTCGACTTACCAGCTTTCTTCCAGCTGAGTGCACTGTGGTTACATTTTTGAAGCTCAGTACAACATATAGTTTAATCATAACATATAGTTCTCTTTTGCATTTGTAAAACCAGCCTGTGAAATATATTAATATTTACAAATCACACAGAATTGTTTACAAGATTCTATCTGGCTGGGCTGGCAGCCTTTCAGTTTTTCACAGTACATACACACACATTGATCTACATCCTCCATCTTAAAAAGATTGCCCTTTGTAAAAACAACATTATAATTAGACATGCATTACTATAGACATTAGAAACAAAGCAGAATGTTTATGTCCAGGTTGCCATATATCTGTTACATGGTCTGGAGATACTACCAAATCTCATAACATAATCTGGACTGAGTTTAGCAACAGAGACAGTCTTCGGTATACATCTCATGTCAGGAACGTCTTGATTCATCACAGGAATGGGAATATTCTCTGGAACTTCTTCTGGAACTGGAACACCGGACAACTCACTCTGAGATAAAGAGTCTTTCTCACAGGCTATGTGCTGTGGTATAGGCTCGGACACCGGTCTCAAATGTTTCCGATTCCACCTGAACTCTCCTCCTTGTGATTCCACAATGCATGATCTCAGCTCTGGGCAAATGTTATTCACGACATCAATCCTATCATAAACTTTGGATGTTTGCATCCTTACCACTTCTTCTCATAAAGGACTGAGCAGTTTGCTGGTCTTATCGTAGTAGGACTTCTGGGTTAAATGCTTCTTCAACAGTTTGGCTTTCACTGACCTGCTGTTCTTGACATATGGAACCAACAACTGACTACTGATTGGTAATGTGGTTCTGGGTTGTCTTGACAGAAGTCTCTGAGCAGGTGAACCAAGACATTTATCACGAGGAAGATTTCTGAGATGCAGTAAATTCAGGAAAATATCACTATTATCTCATTTTAACTTCTCGGGTAACTGTTTTGTACTTTGAACTGCACATTCTGCTAAACCATTTGACTGTGGGTACTCTGGGCTACTCGTGACAGGAGTAAAGTCCCATTCTTCTGCAACTCTTTGATGCTTTCTGGCTTGCAAACTGCATGCCATTGTCAGAAATAACTTTGTGCAGATGACCATGCACTGCAAAATAATGCTTTATCGTATTAATGACAGTACTGGATGCTAGGTTGAGAAGTAGGTCAATCTCGAACCAATTGGAGTAAGTGTCTACTAATACCAAATAATATTGACCATTCCACTCGAAAATGTTAGTGGTTACTGTTGACCAACGTAGTTCAGGAATCTGGTTTAGCTGAAGTGGTTCCTTCTGTTGATGTAGCTTTGTACTATTACACTCGGAACAAAATGAAAGTGCTCTCTCAATATCTTGTGACATAGAAGGCCAAAACACTATATCTCTCACAATTCCTTTGGTAGAGTCAGTTCCTGGGTGACCATGATGCAAGATAGTGATGTACTCTTGTTGCAAGGACTTTGAAACAATTACATTTGGACCTTTCAGAATGATACCATTGTCAGACAAAATCTCATCTCTGTATAGAAAATAAGGCTGCACTTCTTAAGGTAAACTAGATTGCTTTGATGGCCATACTTGATTGATAAAGTGGTTGAGCCTTTGTAAAACTGGATCTGTGGCTGTATGATCTTTCAGCTCATCAAGACATGTGGAAGAAAAGTTTCTCACTTCCATGACTTCAAAATCAAGGTGCTCATTCTCATGCTGTTAAGTGGTGTTTCTGGGCAATCTTGATAACTTATTAGCACGAAGATATTGACTAGAGTTTGGTGGTCAGTTTCAGTCTGGATAGGTCTACCAAAACCATAATCATGAAACTCCAAACATGCAAACACAATTGCTAAAAGCTCTTTCTCAATCTGAGCATACTGCATTTTAGTTTGTATAAGAGTTCTTGATGCATAAGCAACAGGTTGACCCTCTTGTAGAATGACTGCACGTAGACCAAATTTCTAAGCATCACATGAAAGAGTAACTGGCTTGTGAACATCATAGTATCTGAGAGTTGGTGGACTAGCAATTCTCTGTTTCAGGACATTAAATGCTGTTTGGTGTTGCTCTAACCAAGACCATGATACATCGTTATGTGTCAGCTCTCTGAGCATTGCTGAAAGTTGGCTCAAGTCTGGAATGAACTTGTCTAGATAGTTAATTATGCCAAGAAACATTGCAGGGCATGAACATTGTCTGGAGCTGGCATCTTGAGAATGGCTGTTTGCTTAGAAGGGTCTGATCATAAGTCTGAACTGGTAAATAAATGACCAACATAAATAACTTCTTGTAGCCTGAATTTGCATTTCTGTAGATTGTGCTAAAGATTCACTTGACATACCCTTTCCAGAACATTCTTGAGGTTTCTGTCATGTTCAGCTTCACCATGACCTCCTACTAGTATGTCATCTACTATAATAGCACAAGGATATCCAGAAAAAATGTGCTCCATTGCACGTTGAAAAACTTCACTGGCAGAAGTTATCCCAATTGGCATTCTCAAAAATCTGTACCTGCCAAACGGAGTAGTGAAAGTAGCGAGCAATGATGATTTCTTGTCCAGCTGCATTTGCCAAAATGAACACTTTGCATCTAACACAGAAAAATCAGCGGCATTTAGTATCAAGGCTGTGACGTCTTTGACTGTGTGCATTGGATGATGAGGTCTTTTTAGTTTTTTGTTCAAATCTTGTGCTTCAGTACATATTCTGATGTCATCTGAGCTTTTCTTATGAGCTACCACCATGGAAGATATCCATCCAGTTGGAGTAGCAACTGGACAAATCACACCTTGTTGCACCATTTTATCTAACTTGGCTTTGACTCTGTCCTGCATGGCTACTGGAACTTTACGAGCTGGCCTGATAAGTGGACAGATATCTGGATATAACTTCATGGAGTACACAAGTGGAAGTTTCCCTAATTTGTCTTTGAAGAGATCAGCATAGGTAGAAAAAATGTACTGGGTGAAATTAGAGTAGTGGTCTTTCAAGCTAACATGATGGACTTCCTTATTAAATGAAAGCAGTCCCATTCTCAAACTGTCTCTGAGCCCTAATAATGACTGGACGTGCCTCTTGACCACATAAAATAACAAGTCATAGCTTCTCCCTGCAAAGTAGCATAACAGCACTACTCAGCCTTCAGTGCAAATTTCTTCACCTCCATAAGCAAAAAGCTTTGCACACTTTGCCAGATCAAGCCTTTCACAATGACACACTCTAGCAAATGTTTCTGTTTTCCATTTATCTGAACAGTACAAAATATTCATTCTTTGCCCTTAAATCTACTGCACTGACGGTTTCTTAAAGCATTGACACACCATCAGCATAAAGAGTAAGGTTGCATCTCTCTAATTGTTCAACTCATTTCTTAAAATGTTCCCGTTTCATAAAAGAATGTGGGCCTTTTGATTTACAAAACCTTTTAGAATTATTCCATTTATTGCATTTGTGACATTGCTGATCAAAAGCTAAACATTTTTCCCTTTTAGATTCATGATTTCCACCACAGTTACGACAGTTGCCAATGAAAGTGGGTCAGGGCCCATGCTTTGAGTTTGCTGACTCACTCTTATGCTTCACTGAGACTGTGCGAACTGTGGAATTTGCTGGAAAGTTATGGGGGTTACCAGTGAGTGCTGCAGGGGCTACAGTTGCTGCCATGTGCTTGGGCCTGTTTCTTTTAAATACGTGCTGCATAATACCAACATAAGCTTTGTCACTGTGTCATCTAGAGCTGTTCTCAATTGTAAGCATATTTGTTTGCTTGTCTGTGAGCTCATATATCTGACAAATCTCAATGGCCTTATTCAAAGTTAAATCACTGTCATGAAGAAAAATCTTTCTCACACCATCATCTTTAATACTACACACAAGTCTGTCTTTTATCAACTCATCCGTAAAATCACCAAATCTATATTTTTTAGCTTTGAGAAACAAGGCTATTATATATGCAGCAAAAGTTTCAATAGGCTTTTGATCCCTTGTATAAAATAAGTGCCTCTGCATTGTAACATTTGGCTGGGGGTTTCACATTTCTCTAAATTTATGTTTTAAGCACTCAGGGTCCTCCCTTGACTCAGCCGGTACAACAATATGACAGTTTCCCCCTCTCCTGTATAGATAGCAGGTGCATACATGCATGAACATTCCCTTTCTATGTCTTCTTACCCAGCTAAATTAAGCAGAATAAATGCTTTTGTACGGTCATCCTTATCAGAAAATGCAACCTGTATGAAAATGTCGTACTCTTGCTCAAACACTCTCCAGTTCTCAAAAATATTACTGTCAACCACATGTGCACTTGGTTTTCAAAATCCATCAGCCATGCCTATAAAGTATGTACAAACACAATAAAAATATGGCCCTTGTAATTATGTATGAACAAACTGTTCTGTGAGCTTACAATAACATTCAAATGCACAATAAACACTCTGAAATACTGTACTTTGTGAAATATGCTCTGTAATGGCTGTATTCTGTGAAATAACTTTACTGTAATACTGCACAAACATCTGAACACTTTATACACTTCTGATAACTCGGATATCTTTGATTAATACGCAAAATATGTGCTTAGCAAAATGCTGTTGTTTCCTTTTCTTTTATTAATTTTATGTAAATCGGACTTTATTTCAAACATTTTCCGTAGTAATTCAAATATTTGTATCAATATCGGACATATTATTTTATGCAAATATTGTTTAGAGCATTCTGTATGCCCCTTGGCAATAAGTAGTTACAACCTATAAACTTTGGGCTTTTCTTGTGCATCAACAAATAAATGCATTAAGATTTCTGGTGGACATTTTGAAAGGGAGTTTTCATAATTTTTTAGGGATTTTGGTACTAATGTTATATGTGATGTGGATGTGGTGGAAATAAGTACTTGATAGCCATAGTGGAGTGAATTATGTGAGTTATAGTATTACAGATGTTGTTACTAGATTTTGAGACAATATGTAATTGCATTTTTGTGAATGAGTTGGAGGTATACAAGAGACTGAATGTAGTGAACTGAGAGTATTGTGATTTTTATAGGTTCAGTAATCTGTGAGGTACTGAAGAGTGATTAGGAGTAAGTGTATGCAACTTTTTTTGTGCATTTTGTCTTATAATGATAAGTGGGTGTGTCCTGTTTTTATTTTTGTATATTAGTGGTGCATTTTTAGAAGTTTCTACTTATAAATAAATGCTGATTCTTTGATGGATGTGCCCCACATGCAGTACTTCTCCTCTGGAGTACAATCAGTGGAGAAGGAGCAGCCCCAGGCAGTGGTTTAGACTGAAATGTGGCCATTTAGTATGATTTTCTTAAGCTGTTCCTTTGTAAGAAAGCAGAAGGAATTTGTCTTTGATTGACAACAGAGGTACTCCAGCAATAAAATGAATACAGTGAAGTATTTATGTGTTAGCTATCTTGTACAGGTGATTGATTTATTGAGTAACCCATCTTTTTAAGAGCAATGAATGGAAGTACAGTTGAGGAATTAATTTCTCTTTGGCAAAAAGTACTTCAGTGTATTTTCACAATACCAGCAGAGTGTCTGATTGCAACACTAGCATAATTAAATGCATCAGATAAACAAGCAGTCTGTGGAAGTCGCTCTTTATTCTCTAAGCAAAGAGGTAAGCACCATGTATAGGACAGACAACAAGCAGCTAAAAAGAGCAACATACCATATGGCAAAAGAACCTATTTGCATTGGCCTTCTAAGCTTATCTTACCAGCAATTATTTCATAGTGGCATAAAATGCACAGTCTGTTGTGATTTAGCTAAGTGAAAGTCTTTTTAGTTCTACAGGTTAAAAAGTGTAGCAAAGTGTATCTGGGACAGCAACTCTCTAGCAAATCTGGCTCATTAAATTTTCTAACACAAGACTGACTGACTACTTATTGGTCTTAGTAGTTCAGCAAGAAGCCCACATGCTTTTGGTACAGGAAGATTAGAAGGCTGTGAGTTTTATTCCCACACCAGTTAGTTGGTTTAATTTTCCAAAACTTACACTGCAATGCAGTATAAAGGGGACTCTGCACTCCTGTATATGCCAAATCCCTATCTGCCTGAATTGCTGGGAGTTAAGGTGGATGTAAAATATCTTATGACACTTATCAAAAATCATAGGGGTTGCTTTAGTTATACAGCTTAATATTATGTAAATTTTCACCTTATTTATACTTCCATATTTGCAATATTTATACTTTGTTTCACATTAATATTTACACTATTCATATTGTCAGTATCTCATTGTCATCACATTAATGATATTTCCTTATTTTTTATTTTGCCTTTTGTAGTCTTCCCTAATTATCTTTATTTCAGCATAGATATTTGCTTTTATTATAAAATAATCATCACATCTTTTTCCATAATACTCATATTGCTACAAATAATATTTTTCCTTGATGTCAACTTCATATTTCCTTCCTTTCCTCATACTTTTCATACAATAACATACCCATATTCATATTTCTCAAACTTTCCTATTTATACTCATTTTTAATTTTTTACAAAATATTTAATTCTTCTTGTGTTCCAAAAATTATATTTTGCTATTTCTTCCCCATTGCATTCTTTATTTTTCCTTTCCTTTATTGCATTATTTCATTTTGCCTTTTCCTGATAATTAATCCAACAAAATCCACTACAGAAAAACCCCAAGTCATAAGTAATTTCAAACCTTTTCCATCTATTTTCACATTATTCTTTCCCTCTGCCTTTAATTCTTTCCATGGATGCACCAGCTAATATCTTTCTTGATCATATTATACCATTCCATTTCCCTTTCTATCAATTTTAGTCACCCAGATTCACTAATCTTCTCTGCAGGACTAGCTTAGTCCTGGACGGAAGCGCCAGTTTAGGAGCAGGATGGCAGCGGGCAATACATATTAACAAGGCATGCTGCCTGAGCTCCTAGGCTTGCACGGAGTGTGTATGAATCCAGGGGGTGTGTCTGAGATCAGAGCCCTCAGAATAAACATTCCCCTGCAATGTAGAACAGGAGAAAGGGGTAAGGAATGAACGGGACTGGTCATAGGTGTCCGCATATCCTCACCAACAGTCCCCTATGTGTACAACAGCAACAATGCATAAAAATAAAATGTAGAAACCCATTTGTTTCCTTTTAAAAATCCAATTAAAGCTACCCGTAGGTGCATGGGTGTGCCTATTGCTTAGCTACGGTTAATGCTGCTGAAAAGGCTGAAGAGGATAACAAGGAAGATATATGCAAATGAAGCAGCATAGCAGTAGTATAGTGGGCAGAGCATTTGCCTAATGAGTAGGCATTCCCGATTCGAGTCCCACTTCAGCACAGTCTATTTTACATGGCAAAGCACGTTATAACCAATATTTTTGTTGCAAAATCCACAAAAAAAAATATATGTATGAACTGGAGTACTGCAGGAAATGCACATGTGAAGTGTCAGTGTCATAATGAATAACACACTAGTAAGCAGGTTTAAGCGCAAATAAGCAGTAGCAACCATATGTAAGCACTAGTAAGTATGTTTAAGTATGTTTGCATGGCGGTAAGTATTGCCTACACAGATTAAGCAAAGTAGAAGCTAACTGAGTGTAAGAAACTATAACCGGAAGTAAGTACTGATTAGTTCCACGCAAACCTGCGCAAACCCACTTACTCCTGCTTTAAAGTGCCTAAACCACTCTATATCCAATGGCCCGTGTTCTGCTCAGCAACAAAATAAACAACCTCTGCAAGGCTTGAACCCAAGACCCTGTACACTACAGTCACAGTAGTTAACAACTAAACCATCATAGGAGTACATAAGATTGAGGTTTCAGCAAACAAATCCTCACCACAGGAAAAATCAAACTGACCATGTAAAAGGAATCTATGTACAGTGTGATGTTGCATAACCTGCTACATAACATAAATATGTGAACTGGAGTACTGCAGTAAGGCCAGATGTGAGGTGTTATAGTAATAAAGTGTGGAAGTCCCCAGGACCCCATACAATGTATGTACACATGAATCACGGATACCAGACATATATATAACATATAACAAATAATACGTCAATCCCAAAAGAAAAATATAATGCAAATTAAATATTAAGCAACGCTAAACATTGCACAGCTCAGCTTACTTAGGGTAAGCAATGTGTAGGCCGGCTAACTCAATCTGCCCAGTGGTATGCCCCTTTAAGCAATGCCAACATTAGGTAAGCTGGCGTGCCCATAACTTAGCCTTTTCAAAACCATCCAATCATGGGAAACTGTGAGAAACTGGCTGTATTTATACTCCACAGGCACCAATAATTCCCATAAATGGTTGCAGCTCCCTACTGTAGGCAGAATGGCTTGAGTTGGGGAAGGCACTCGATTTAGAGCTCAGCACTGGGGCACCCAGGAGTCCAGATTCATGGTATGGCTCCTGGTAAAACACCATGAGGAGAGACTACTGCAGGGCCAGTACCAGGGCTCTCAGTATAAAGTGGAGGCCTGGGACAGTCTCGCCCGTGACTTCACCAGTGCCACTGGTATCCCCCAGACTGTTGAGCAGATCAGGCATCACCATGTTGACCTGAAGCAGTGGAGGGGTGATCTCTTGAACCAGTGGATTCAAGAAGCAAGGCAGATGGCCAATGCCCCAGCACTAAGTACCCATTCTGCTACGTAGATAATGATTGTCTAGCTTGTGTATACTATGGATAGGTAATGGCTAAATATCACTGTATTTCTCTGATAGCTGCAGATGAGCGGGCTGTGAACCAGCAAGCCCATGCTGCTAGGCTGCAAAGGCTGTGCCGCAAGGCAGGTTAGTAATATTCCTGCATGTACTGTCATAACAAATAAATATAGCAGTTCTGGAAAGTGTTGTACCAGTACAAAAATGTAGTGTGTATGGGATGTACTGAATAAACTGGACAATATGGCAGAAAGTCTGTCATATAGGTTGTGTGGAAATAAAGGTGTAATATCTTGTGAATAAAAGTATAACCCCTGGAGTGCTTGTGTACATCCTGCTTACAAATGTTGTAGTGTTGCATTCTATAAATAGTACTGTTGTGCTAAGCAGTGTTACCCACACAGTTGAACACAGGTAAAATGTATAGTAAGGTCAGTATAACAATGTTGGAAGTCCCAAGAGGTCAGTCATATTCTACAACTGAGGGAGACTTAGAAAGCATTGGACTGCTTTACACCAATTCCCTGATAGCACAGTGTACTGTGATGTCAACTGTAATATTTTTACCACACACAGCAGGGGTTTGAATCCCGGGAGTGGTAGTACATTGTAGGCATAATCATACCCCACAACTGTACAGAGTTTGCGAGAAAGTTCGGATAGAAAGCTGTATACATAATTAGACCCAACAACTGTACAGAGTTTGCTAGAATGTTCAGATAGTATGCTGTAAGCATAGTCATAACCATCAACTGTACAGACTGTGGCAGAATGTTCAGGTACTAAGCTGTATGCATAATCATACCCCTCAACTGTTCGCTCTGTCCAGCATGTCCAGATATATGGCCCAAATCTGCTGCCCGGTAGCTTGTTCCCCTGACAAATCAGTGTGATGATCGAAGAAATTTAAGCAGCTTATACTGACATATATTGGATAGTCAGACCTGAACATAAAAAGAGAATGTATATGGAAACAAACCTGTCATTGTAGCATCTCTCCCAAAGTGTATGCTAGCAATTCTTAATATATGTCACATTAACACCTGCATTCTGTCATGCCTTGACCAGAGTGTGTGCAATAACAGATTGTTAGGTATGTGTATAACAGCAATATGGAATCTGGGAGTATGTGTAGAACTTGTCAGGTAGTGTTAACAAAGATTTTCTCAAAAGGTATAACAGGTAAGAGGTGCAGACTGTAGGTACTACACAGGTCATGTATATACTTGTGTACAAGTATGGAATCTGTGAGTATGTGTAGAAATTATCAGGTAGTGCTAACAAAGATTGTCTCAACAGGTAAAACAGGTAAGAGGTGTAGACTATACGTAAGACACAGTCCATGCATATACTAATCTACAAACATACCATTGTACAAAGTAAGGACACTGGGTAGTGTAATAATATATGTAAGGGTCAGATCACTGCAGTGACTAAGAAAGTTGTGAATATTACAGGGATATATTAGTTGTTAATTGACCTCTCTCTCTCTCTCTCTCACCCTCCATATGTGCAACCTTATTACACACCTCAATGGGTACATGTACACTCCAAACTTTTGTTGGGACATATGTCCTATTGGTTTATAAATATTCACATTTGGTTCTATGCATGTGCCATGTTAAAATACTCCCATATTGGTGGCCTGTTGCCATCAATGAAACCTGCATGCTGTTGTAATGGCCACTGTTGTCCCATATATGCATGTGTTCTGCTTGATCTACAGCTGTTGTAAACTTGTGTATTGGGTTAATGGGAATACCTATACATGCTGTTATAACTAATCCTGAATGCTGTTGACTATTACTAACCGATATCTTTCTTAAAACTGCAACACCATAGCTCGTATGGGAAGGCCGGTCCCAGCAGATCCACCTGTCCCACCTCAGCTGGCCATGGCACCAGGCACCAGCATGTCTGAGGCCCAGCCTGGGACCTCCTCCTCCATTGGGCCTGCACCACCTTCAGGTGGAACCGCTGCAGGGAATGGGGCTTGGCCCCCCCGGGAGCAGGGGCGAAGAGGTAGCTGTCACTCGCCATCAGGTCCTGACCATGGTGCGTAGGGAGCTCAACAAGGAGATTCAAGATAAGCTATGCCAGCTTGAGGGCCAGGTGGTGCAATTAGAGGTTGAGCCTGCCCCTCCTACCCAGCCCCCAGCACAGTCACCTTTGGGGCCATGAAGGTGCAGTGGTGACTGGCATGGGTGGGGACCTCAGTCCCACTGTTTCCATTTGGGAGCTCATGGTCTTGCAACTTCCAAATACCCCTCTCCGTCCAAGGTGTTTACACCCCACATGTGTCATATACAGCCCCTGTATGCATCTTGTTTGTCTTGTCTGTTAACGTACCCAACGTACCTCCCCAAATATGCCTACAACCCCTCCTCAACATCCCACTCTCATCTGAAAAAGAAAGAAAAGGGTAATCTGTTCCCACAAAAAAAATCTCACCCCATACATAGCTGTCCATTTTGCACATGTGACCACTGGACACATGTAATCTGGTCTAATTAGCATCACAACTTATTATTGTTGTCCTCACCCCCACCAAGGGGTTTAAGTGTCCAAATCTACCTCCAAATTCAGTGCATATGCACAGCTGTTACTGTAGAAACAATGGGCAGCTATGGACCTTCCCTACACCCTTCCTGCACATCCCTGGCTATTTTCCCTACTGTCTTTCCCTCTTTGTGCCCCTTTTTCACCACTTTCCTATCAACCCCTTTTTCTTTTCTTTTAAAGAAATTAGGATGGGGGTTAAGCAGGATTAAACACTTTTAAGCATCAGTAAGTGGGTGTAAGCCTGTTTGCACAGGGGTAAGCAATCCCTACACTGGTTAAGCAATGTAGAAGCTAACTGAATGTAAGAAACTGTAACCAGAAGGTGGCAGTGCTTACCTCCACGCAAACCTGTGCAAGCCCGCTTACAACTGCTTTAAAGTGCCTTAATGACTCTGTATCCAATGGGCCATGTTCTGCCCAGCAACAAAGTAAACAACACCAGCAAGTCTTGAACCCAGGACCCTGCACACCATAGACAAAGTGATTTACCACTAATCCATGCCAGATATAAATAAACCCAATGTTTCAGAAACATTGCATTCAGTCCAGTCATCCAACAGTACAGAGAATGTATACCAAAATCTAGATGTATGTGTGTGTAAATATATTAATATCTAAACAGATACAACATATATATATGTAGATATATACATATATATATATATATATATATATGTGTGTGTGTGTGTGTAGATATATACATATATATTTCTAAAAATATATACATATATATTAATATATATGAACATATATACATGCAAATGCCTACATCGACACATATATGTGTCTACACCTATATGTCTACATATACACAGCAAGTTACATATGTGTACGCAGATATATATCTATGTTGGTATATATGGACATAGTTATATATATATGTAAGCAGATAAATATATATATATATATATATATATATATGTATGTGTGTATATATGTATATATATATATATATATATATATATATATATATATATATATATATATATATATATATATATATATATAGGTATATATGGCCATACATCTGTAGATAGCAATGGCAGATTAACAAAAACACATATGTCCACATGCATCGTTAATGGAGGTGGGAGGCCCCACACACTGTACGTCTTGTACAAATAGGCATCCCCCCCCACAGCCTAACATGTCCGCTCTGCAATACACTACCAAGCATTGCAGATCCCATAACCAGGGCCTGGCATGACATGGGCACAAAATGTTAACAGTACTACATCCCACCTGTATGATGTCAGGCTGGTATTGGCAACATATCTGCAGTACAGTCTGCCTCCTATAAGAAATGTAAAATGTGGAAGCCATCAACATCCCCAGGATGCAGATACACAGACACAGATATGCAGATACAGATATATATATATCTATATATCTATATCTATCTATATATATATATATATATATATATATATATATATACATATATAGATATACATGTGACTACACATACACACACAGATGTATGTACAGTAATGCAGAAGGTGCACACAATATGGAACAGCCACTATGCCTACAGTTAACGCCTGAACAAACTGGACACTGTATGGGCTACCCATACAAATGACAATCGTTACCTGCAATATATACCCACAGAGAGGTCACCGGAAAAACACCACACACAGGTTTGTAGAAATGGAAAACCTTTAATTGTGTACTATTACAGTTCTATATGCCATGTCATATAGCTGTTCAGACACTGACATCCATATAAACAGAGTAATGCAACTGTGAAACAGTTATACTAATACAGTAGTCTGGAAAGGTTCACAACTGTTGCTGTCACGGCCAAGCCCTTCAAATTGTATAATAGTGAAGTCAGACTGGGCCACAAGATACCAAACAATCAACAGTATGTAATGCAGGTGTCTAGTTCAGCAGTCTCTATCTACATTCTGTACAAAATCACTAGGTGGTAAAGACATCATGTGACCAAATGGGTTGTAACTGTTACATAACAAGGCATAACTGACACCATCACAAGCACACTGACAAACAGAACAGTCTGTATGGCAGGAGGCAGTAGGCTTGCATTAACCCAATGTATGTAAGTATTGTAAATATAGGTGAAGTATACGGTACTATACATCCAGATACCTTAAGGCAGCTCACCCCTGATACCCCACATTTTGTAACAGCCTACGTCATTTATGGTGCTCCCCCCAGACTCAGTAATACAGGGCCATATACTACTGTTACATACACTGGCCTTTGGAGTGCATAAGGGCACACATGCATTGTGTAGGTGACGCCCACACATATATGGCCCCAGCTCCACCGTATGTGTGGGGGATACAACACCAGTGGACTGATAGCAGCAATGGCAGTGTGATATACTCATAGTCCACTACAGAACAACCCCCGACAGCATGTCATATGTGCCAAGCTTGGTATGTAGGTGGAGTACAGAGGCTGGAACACAGGGACATATGTGGAAAACTGTTGCCAAACACTAAGCAAGTTGCTGGTATTACAGGATAATCTGCAACATACCCTTAGTCAGGGAATCAAGGTTAGAAATAGAAATGGATGTAGCCATGTACTGATAGTACTCAACACACACACTGCCAGTGAAATATCTGACACAGGACCTGTTTGGTGGACAGACAAAACATGATAGACATACCTCTGGCCAGCAAGAGGATAGGCCCACAGTTGTGAGCTATGCAAACAGACTGCATTCCAAGGTACACTAGTAAGTACACACACACCCTGTAACACCAGTACTATACAAAGCATAACACAACTCTACTCACACTCTGTCTGTAGTTCCTGAACCTCCTACAAATATGTGGCTGCCCTGAATGTGCCAGTTCTCTTGTAAGAGTTATTGCTACCTGCTTTCTGTAACACTGATTCCCATACACAGGAAGGATGTCCATCACACAGGAAATGTAAAGGGACCACACCCACATGATGTAGGGATTTATAGTAGGTGGTTGCCATGACAGTGGTAATTGGAAGTACTACACATGTGTAGTTTTATATATATATATATATATATATATATATATATATATATATATATATATGTGTGTATATATACATATATGGCTATCTGGGTAATGATATGTACACATATTTCCACCATATGTCCTTTACATGGAGTGTAGCCCTACCCCAGCCTCTGTTGTCCCAAAGTCATAGTGCAAGGGAATGTCAGGTATGTATAGCAGGTATATTAGTAGACTATTGCTACTGTCATTGGGATTGTCGTCATATACATGGTGTGTGTGGGAGGTCACATCTGCTTATAACATATGCGCCACTGGCTACTGACAGACATCCTAAGGACATCATAGTATAGTACCGCTGCTAGCACGTAATGCCCCTGTGGACTGCAGCAGAGATATTGGCTAATATATGTGGACATTCTGACACACTCTGTACAGTCCAGAGATATACACATAACCCCTTAGTGCAAAACAATATGGCTGTAGACAGCCATGTAGATAAGTATAACACACAACAACTGGTATACATTTGCCACCATAGGTTATGCATTCACATACCCCTGTCTGGCTTGACACATAATAACTGCTGGTACAGGGGTGCCATGGGCCACATACTACCCACTAGATAATGACATACATTTATACAGCATCCCACTGCTCTGTCTGACATATATGACTGTTAAGGGAGGCCTGACAGCAGTACATCTGGCAAGTATCGGCACATGACAACTCACTAGGTAAGTACACTAAGCTGCTAGGCATGTAACAAAGCACTGTGCAGGCTACAGGCTTACTGGCTCAACACTGGCCTACATCTCCTATAGGGGAATGCACATGTACCTGCATATATAGCAGGCTCTACAGGCATGTCACAGCACAGGGTAAGATACACCTGTGTGAAAGTGCATAACCACAACCAATGTGAACACAGCCACAGCCACATATGTTAAGCTAGCATAATATTATAGTATATGGACTATCTGTTCGACACTATCCTCATATGTGCCACTCACATACTGACCCTACATATACTGGGCTGCTACACAGTTTGGTCTGATGGCTGTCTGTGGTATGGGACATGTGTGTATATGGTCCTACAAACATGTACACCAATATGGTACCATACAGTGGAGCAGCATGTAACATCGGATAAGACGGGAACTAAAACAATGACATCTACCACAGTCTGTACACAGGCTAAAGTACATATTAACAATACACACACACTGTCGGCATTCACCATAAGTACACAGACCTCAGTACTGTACAAACATCCACAGAATGTTTAGGTTATGTCATGACATATAACCCCTACTGTATATAACATGTGTAGCAGTCAGATATCTCACTGGCTTATCAGATATGATGACACCAACTATGGTGTACAGCACATATGCACCACTTCATGCATGTCATCTGTAAAAAGGTTGACAGACTTGTGGCTGGAAGCATATACACAGGGCCAATGCTGACATGTTGCTGTGATAACCTCATACATTTACTATTGTAATGGTATTTGTTGCAACATATGTCCTATGAGGGATATGACGTCAGTGACTATCATGGCTTTCACCATCTACAGACTGCAATCTTCACACTACCTGCTGCAGTCCACAGATAGATGCACCGTGGCTACCACATGAAACCAAATGCACAACACTGCCCACTCTGCAGATGACCCTGCAGATGGGGATTCCACATAAACATGGAACTGACATGGCAGGTATTGAGACATGTAGGACAGTCATATCCACACACACACTGTTAAACCAACATTACTCCAAATGCAGTATAGCAGCACTTACAGTCTGTAGTCATGTCAGGCACATCCCCCTCCTGTGTGTTGCCCTGCTTCCACAGTGTATGTTGTTAGAGGTAAATCCCCAATCCATCTGAGATGCTGTTTGCCAAACAACAGATCTAGTTCCTGCTCATAGTGAATGAAAAGGGCCAACACCAACATGATGTTCCTAGATATTGGAATGTGTTTCCATGCAATTGGCTATGGGAATGTTACCACAGCTGTTCCACATGTAATCAGCTAGGGGAGGGCTGCAATTCATGCAGAGGCCATCAGCTGATCATGAGCATCACTTAAAATACACATGCTGCTGCCTAAGCAAAGCAGGTGTAGGTCTTCACATCCATCAGAGAGGGAGAGGGAGAGACAGACAGAGGCAAAGACAAATCAGGGAGGGGTGGGAGAGTAAAACTTAAGCATGCTTGTTTCACACACCTACCATCACAGGGTATCAAACTCCTGACGACTATGTAGTGCTATCACAGTTCTATGCAGTTTATTGGATGTGCCACAGGGGTTACCTGATGTGAAGCCCTTAGAACATATATGTGATGGTGAGTGACATCTGCAACAGGGATACGGTAACTAAACAGTAGGTGACGTACAAGTGCCTGTCCTCATGAGCAGGTGCCAGCATCAATACATCCACACTCTCACAGGGATGCACACACACTGACACACTTGGCAGGGCCAGGATTACAACTCATCAGTAGTGGGATTGCCACAACACATCACTGTGCAGGTATCACATGCACCACATGGGTCATATGGGATTTGTATGGGCAAAGGGTATGGGGGGGTGTCTGACATCAGACAGCATGTTTCAGTATGCCCATGGGGGTTGAAGGGAGTGTGGATGTGAACATACGCACCATACAACACACACACAGACACACAGGGTGCCAGTACTGACATGCATGGATGCATGTCTGCATGGTGTGTGGTAGTCAGTCGACTGTGCCAGACAGCTGTACAAGGCTAAGCAATGGGTATACCTTGGCATCAGTCCACATGACAATGGTCTGCATTGTGGCTCAGGGCTGTAGTGTCTGCATTTGCCCACACAGGTGGGTATTGTATCCTCCATCCAGTCAACCTGGTGGTTACTGTGTGTGGCCAATGCTGTGCATCACTCGTCATGTATGTGTTCCTTAGTCCATGACATGGACAGTGTCTGGGATGTGGACACGTCCCATATGCATGTACAGTGACATGTGGAACTGTACCTGGGGTGTCTGGCCCATGTTGTGAACACAGATTATTATCAGAAGTGCCAGTCTTGCCCACCTGTGGAGGGAACTGGTAATGGGCAGCAGGTTTACCTTGTACCTACATTGATAGCATCCTAACGGCATTCCCTGATGTCAGTGGCATCTTTCAATACAGGGCATGTTATCAGGCATGGTATGTACTTTGTGGTTCACATGTGATGGCACCACAGGTGTTGCAGGTGTCCATTGAGGAACATGGGGAAGGTGCACTGTCTGCATGCACATGCATATTGCACAGATGGACAGGGTGCCATGCCCTCTGCAGCTGACTGCTATCACCCCATAGTTACTATCAGTGGCCAATATGCAGTGTACTACCCACATATTGGCTGTCGCCTAGGCATGTGTGCGTGTATATGAGACATGGGTTGAGAGTGTGCTCTGGGTAATACTGGAGTTGCTAACTGGGATTGCCTGGCCTTGATCACATGTATGGGTATGGCACTCCAACCTCTCAGCTATTTCACATCTGTTATCCCTGTATGGTGGACATTGTGATGTATAGTAGGGCCACCATATAAGAAATATGCAAAACCTGCCATAAATTGTCCACCGGTGTCATACACTCACAGCACCTCCACACTGGATATGAGTTACAACCACACACACACACACACACACATGTAATGTTTGGGAGTAGAACCCCTACATAACTAGTTTCTGACACTACAACGCTACTCAGTTATAGTATGCACCAGAGAGATTACTGAAGTGCTCTTTCCGCAAAGGTGTATATCACACTGGATGGCATCAGCAGGATTGCCAAAGTAGGACATTCGAATTGTAGTGAGTATGACTAGCCTAAAATGCATTGCTCCCTACACAGGCAGTGACACACACACAAAACATCCACAACCAACATGTGTGGGTATAGAACCCCTAGCAGAGGTCTGTATCACACTACAGCATGGAGCTGTTGTAGGGTGCACCACGAGGATTACTGGAGCACTGCTTCCCCAAAGGTGTATTTAACAATGAATGGCAGCAGCAGGATTGCCAAAGTAGTCCATTTGAAATGTACTGCATGTGACTAGCCTAAAATGCATTGCTCCCTACAGAGACAGTGACACACACACACACACAAAACATCCACCACTGACATGTGTGGGTATAAGAACCCCTAACAGAGATCTATATCACACTACAGCATGGAGCTGTTATAGGATGCACCACAGGCATTACTGGTGCTCTTTCCCCAACGATGTATTTCACAATGAATGACATCAGCAGGATTGACAAAGTATGCATTTGAAATGTACTGAGTGGGACTAGCCTATAATGCATCACTCCATACACAGACATTGAAACACATACAAAACATCTAGAGCTGCCATGGGTGGGGATGGAACCCTACCACAGGTCTAAATCACACTACAGCAGTACGCAGTTATGGCACGTGCTCCAGAGATTACTGGGCTACAACATTCCCAGAGGTGTATTTCTAGGTGGGTGACATCCTCAGCCTTGCCAAAGTTAAGTATATGAATTGTAGGGCGTGTGAGTATCCTAAAAAGCATTGCTCTCTACACAGTCAGAGTCAGATAGACACACACTTCTGGTATTAGAATACCTACCTAACTAGCTTATCACACTACAGCAGGACACAGTTACAGGACACACTACAGAAATTACTGGGCTACAACCTTCCCAGAGGTGTAATTCTAGGTGGGTGACATCAGCAGCCTTGCCAAAGTTAAGTATATGAATTGTTGGGAGTGTGAGTACCCTAAAAGCATTGTTCTCTACACAGACAGACACACATATCTGGGATTAGAACACCTACCTAACTAGTTTATCACACTATAGCAGTACGCAGTTACAGGACACGCTACAGAAATTACTGGTCTTCAACCTTCCCAGAGGTGTATTTCTGGGTGGGTGACATCAGCAGCCTTGCCAAAGTTAAGTATATGAATTGTTGGGAGTGTGAGTACCCTAAAAAGCATTGCTCTCTACACAGTCAGATACGCATACTCATGCACAGTTTCCAAGTCTGGGGTTAGAACTCCTACTTAATTAGTTTATTACACTACAGCAGTACACAGTTACAGGACACGCCATGGAAATTACTGGGCTACAGCTCTCCCAAAGGTGTATTTCACACTGGATGACCTCAGCAGGCTTGTCATAGTAGGGCAATGGGGAGGGCAGTGTGTGTGCATGGGCCATAACCCATTCATTTAGGGGTTGACACGCCACATGCGGGTACACACAAGCTCATATTTCACAGGTATGTGCATACAGCTGTTAGATGACTACTTCCTTGCACAGTTATGTTGCACAGCTGGCACGTGCACCACATAGTCTGTAATGCTGACAGATACTGGTGGCTAGTATCTGCAGTGAATGGCATCTGCACCTCATGTGTTTGGGGCCCTTTGGCTGTGTACTGGGTGGGACAGGCCTGGATGGCTCCTTATCACAGTCACCCTCTTCCACACATCTATGTACATCTACCTTTGGCATATTATAGTGTGTTGTCCTGTCATATATGTCTGTATTCCTATTCACTGTGCATGCAAGGCATGACTGGTGCATACTGACGAGTGTCTGCACTAACAACTGCAACTGCCAGATATGTCTGGTCCACTGGTGTTTGCAGATATGGCTTTCATGTGTTTAAGTGTGTGAGCATGCCCAGTATGACCTTGCACTATGTTGTTGACTGACATTGCCTTCATTTCTCTAAGTATGTGAGCATGCCCAGTATGGCCATCTGTATTAAATGTATGGATCGAGTACAGGTAGTTTGTGCTACACTGTTGGCCTTTGTTTTGTACACTGACAGGTAGCATGCTGTCTCTGCAGAGTATCCATTGATCATTTGGCTTTGACTGTTACTACATTTCTGCATAGCAGGGGGGGCACACCTGACTGTTTCTATATTTCTACGCGTGAGTGGGGGGGCACACCTGACTATTACTACATTTCTACATAGGACTGGGGGGGGCACACCTGACTGTTATTACATTACCATGTAGGATAGGGGCACACCCGACTATTACTACATTTTTACACAGGATTGGGGGGGGCACACCTGACTGTTATTACGTTACTACGTTGGATGGGGGGGCACACCTGACACTTGTACACATTCGCTATGATGGTACTGGTATGTCAAGTACTCCATTTCATTCTGTATTCTTACCTATCATGCTGACTAGAGGCATACCAGTGTACTACAGATCACAGCTTTGGTTGCCCTACATATTAGTGTCTGACTTCTTACCCTTCAGAACTAACATCCCACTGCCTGACCTGCTGTAGTCTGTCTGTGTAGGCCTTGGGGGAGCTCAACCATAGTCATCATTCAGGGGCCATAGCACAGGCTCTGTTTGTGTTTGTTTACACCTGTCCAGCTGGCTGGGACTGTTGTTGAGTAAGTGAACCGCTCGACTGGCATGTGTGAGTCAAATGGACACACATGTTTCTCAGCACATTTCCTGCAGTGGGTTTTGTCACCCTGTGTAGTACTGGCTACTATGGAGAGTTCAGTATGTGTTATAGATGTCATGGTGTGGCTATGGGTGTCTACTGTCTGCTGCCATCACATTCAGCCACCTAATTCCCTTGCATGCTCACATCCATACCATAGATACAGGTAACAAGACATTCTACTCCATTTGGCAATTGGTAGGTTGATTGACTTGCCTTGAGGGTATACCAGACTTGCGGATGGTGCTGGAGGGCTGCCTATGTTGGATGCACGTAGTACAGTCCCTATACATGGTTGAGCACAGGTAGTGTCATGTTTGGCATCCCTTTTACTGTATGTGTGAGTCAGAGAGAGGTGTCATTCCCTGGGTCCCTACTGTGTCAGTGTATTTGCTGTGCGTTGCCTCTTTGTCCTGGATTCTCAAAAGCTTGCACGGAGTGCAAGATCAGTGCAGGAGCTTAAGCAGGCAATATGTCTGCTGTGTGATCCAGGCACAGTCTGCAGGGGTGTATACGAGCACTAATTCTGCATGGACTAAGTTTTGGTATTCAAATCACCCCATTTGCAGGTGACATCCATGCAAATTAGGTGATTTTGCAATCCAGGAAGCTTGCAACAGTCAGTGCAAGACTAGTGCCATCTGCAGAAATGGACTCGGTTACATTTCTGCAAAATCCAAAATGAAGATATGACAGCTCCAAATAAAAGCTGCATATCATGTAGTAAGCATGCCAATGGCCAAGTATAAGGCCACTGGCATTGCAAACAGTTTAAAAAAATGTAAAAAATCAACTTTTATTTTTTTAGCCGATCTTGGCTGTTTAAGCATAGGGCAGCAGTGTGCAAATGAGATCGGGGGGAAAATAATAAAATAAACCTAAAATAAGCATTCTAACTAAAATCAGTATTCTGTCATGCAAGTCAGTGGCAGGCAGAAGACAATCTGGCCAGTGAGTAGTGGTTGGTAAGGGGGGAGGCTCAGTGTGAAACTTGTAACTATGCATTAGCAGGCAGTCCCATGCAAATGAGGGGAAGAAAAGTGAATCCCAGTTTTCCCGAGCATGTGAGTCAGGTTCCAACATTGTAAGAGTAGGAATAGCCTGGTGCAAGCCTAGGAGTTAGATGACATCATGGGGGGGGGGTGTCAGGCATACTGTAAGCGGATTGGAGCCCTGTGGCTCGGGTTTGCCCCTAACTTAGCAGAGTTAAGCTAGGGTGTGTGTCTAAACCTGCTTAGCACTCTTTTCAAAGCCTAACTGGGTAAGAGCGCCACACACCAGGATTTACAGGAAGAAAAAAGAGGTTAAACCTGAAAATAAAAATCCAAGAAAACGCTAGGCAGGAAACAGCTAGGATAAATACTCCACCAAGGTACAATAAAGTCATAAAAATCCACAAAGAAATGGTGAAGTAACCAAGACAGAGAATGTCCTGATTTAAACACAGTCCAAGAATTAATGAAATGAAGGTAAGATCCAAGGTAAATTTATTCACTCAGGTAAGTGCTTTCATGATACACATGTCACTTCTTCAGACCTTCAGATAAACACATCCTAGCCAACTATATTTAAACAGTATTCAAACAAATCAAATCAAACCAATTAATACTTAAAACAATTAATTCTGTGATATATAGAAAGTCATATTAAAAAACATTTCGAATATAAATACGTAATGAACATTGTGACATAAAGTGCATTAATTAAAAACAATTAAAATATATATTTAATATGTTTCTCTATTTTTCATTAAAATAATTTAATTTCATTTAATTTCATTTGAATAGCCTCCTATTCTTCACAACTGGTTTCAGGGGTATTCTATCATTAAGGCCCTTTCCTTTATTAGCTCTTAATGTGTTAATCCACCTAGTATCAGAGGTCTCTGTATGGTTCCTTATATCACCGCCTGTCTCATTAGGAATAATTCTCTCAATAACTGAGAACATAAAATTATGGTCATTGCCTTCAGAGGACACATGTTTGGCTAACGCATTAGTGGCAACACCATTTCTAATATTTAATAAGTGTTCCCTAATCCTAAATCTTAGCTGTCTGTCAGTCTTGCCCACATAAAATGCAGAGCATTTCTTACAGACAGCCAAGTAGACCATGTTTTGTATTGCAATTAGCTGCTACACTAAAATCATATATTCGCTTTGTGTCTGGATGTGTAAATACATTCTCATGATTTATGTATATACATTGATTACATCCACCACAAGGAACCGTCCCTTTTACTCCTACCATATCTTGTCCCTTATTATTGTATGGATAGCACAACATCCTTTTCAAAGATTTCCCGTTCTTAAATATAAAACTTGGATTTTACCCTATGACTTGTTTGTTTTCTGGATTCTGTGTTAATATATTCCAGTTCTTTTTTATCACACTGGTTATTACATTCACATCACTGGTAAAGTAAGTAGAGAATCTAACAGATTCATTTTTATGTTGAACATAACCTGTTCTATCATTATTGGGCATTGAGAAATATGACTTACCTATACTATCTCTCCATGAAGTAGATGCATTCAGGATTCCTGTGGTCATACTATCAGCATAACCCCTTTCATTAAATCTGAGTTTCATATTAGTTAGTTCTTTCTCAAATTCATCATCCCTGGCTGTTAGCCTTGAAGTCCAAAGGGTTTGCCCTTTTACTACATTCTTAAAGATATGTCCTGGATGCATACTGCTTATATGGAATAAAGTATTTCTGTGGCATTTCTTCCTAAACAATTTAGTGGTTATCCCATTCACATAATCAATACTAACCATTATATCAAGAAATTCTATTTCTTGTCTAGAGTATTTTATCTCACATTTTAGAAAGTCAGTGCTGTTATTAATTTCTGTACTGAATTCTTTTAATGTTGCATCATCGCCACTCCATAACAGGAAGAGGTTATCCTCGAACCGTTTATAAAATTGGATCTGGGGCCATCTTTCATTAGTAAGCACATTCATATTTTCCCATGTAACCATGACGAGATTAGCATAGCTATTTGTGCTTGCTGTCCCCATGGCCACACTATCTTTCTGCTTATATAATTTACCATCAAAACTCAACATATTGTTGGTTAAAACTAACTCCATTAATAAGCATATTAAATCTATTTTCTTTCCATTATATGTCCCTTCTTCCAACAAATATTGTCTCAGCAATTCTAATCCGATTGTATTTGGAATACAAGTAAACAACAAGCATACATCTAGTGTCACTAATAGCAGATCTTCATCTTGTCTTTCATATGCATTATTAAACACATATAGGTCCTGCAAAAATTGCTTAGAATCTCTTAGAATATTCCTGTTCTTATTTACTAACATTCTTAAATTCTTCTCAACATATATGGAGATGGGCTCTGTAGACCAGTTACGTCCTGACACTATAGGTCTTAAAGGAGGTTGATATACATCCTTATGGATTTTCGGCAGACCATGTATGCTAGGTACTATAGGTTCTTTTACCTTAAAGTAATCGTATAGCTCATTTGAGATGGTATTATCTAATAAACAATCATATAGTATCCCATCCAATCGTGATAACATCCCCTCCATATCAGCTTGGCTGATATTTTCATACACAGAGGTATCCTGTAGCATTTTATACATCGCTGTGTCATAATATATTTTATCCATTAAAACTACAGGGCCACCTTTATCTGCTTGCTTAATGATAACATTTGTATCAGACTGTAATTGTTTTAACACATTCCATTCATCCCCTGCTAAAATTGGAGAAAGTTTTAGTTCTGTTTTTACCATTCACATTTTCAAATATTTCATTTTCACAAATGTTAATAAAAACATCAATAACTGGATGGCTGGGTGGAATAAATAGACTAGGTTTCTTATATACATTAACATCTTTAGGCTCACCACCCTGATTTTTAAAAAGCATTTTTAACAAAACATTCCTACCAAACATGTGCAAATCTAAAATAGTATCAGTTACCTCAGTCCATTGTGATGGAATGAAAGAAAGTCCCCTTTCTAATACATTCTTTTCATGTTCAGTCAGATTCCTTGAGGAAATATTTAAAACTATACTTCCTTTCTCCATGCTTTCCTGGATACACCCAGGCTTGAGGGCTTGTAGGTATTTTCCTTTTGTTGCGGTTCATGCTGTATGACCTGCCTCTCTGTAATTGTCTCTCTGAAGTATTCAATTTTATTTGAAACATGTGAAAAACCTGTTTTGATGTACCTTCTTGTCCATCATTTTGTATTCCTGATATATCTTTCTTTTGTTTCACTTCCTCGGTGGACTCCAGCCTTTGCCTCTCTTCCACTTTCTCACTCGAGTGAACAAAAGTTGTTGACACTTGCTCGATGGATTCCAGCCTTCACTTCCCTTCCATTCCACCATTTAAACGAGCTGTTGAAGTCATCGCTAAAGGAACACTGATAGTTGGAAGAGCGTTAGATTTAGTTCTCACTCCTAAATTCTTCTCCTCTTCAAAACTTTCTATGATGATGTCATTGTGTTGTTTAGCGTGGCCCCCCCACTTATTGTTTAAGGTCGTACCTTCTTTAATATGATCATATTGGCTATTTCTGGGCCATACAAAGATGTGACCTTCCTTAAAATCCCTTTTGTCCCTTTCAAGTTTGTGAAATTTCTGTCGTAGCAGTCTACGTTCAAAAACTGCTATAGATTCAGCTATCGAAGCACATTTCTCATCCACTAATTTATGTGGATAAGAAGCAAATAATGATTCCTGTTCAGAAATTATATTAGCTCTTTTTTCTTCCTCTTCTTTAACAGAGGATTCCAATAATAAGCGGATATAGTTAGAACTCAGTTCTAAATTGAGCTGCTGCCATTTACTTAACAGTGCAGGTTGCCTTTCCCCTTGGTTTGGCATTTTCAGGACTCTAAGTCCTCTGGGAATGACATGATTTTTCAAACATACTTTAAAATAACATCTCTGTGTATATAGCATCTTAATCTTGTATAAGCCATCAGCTAGTCTATGTGTTGCCCTCAAAAAGGCAGCATAGTCTATTTCTTCATGTTCTATACCATTTCCATCAAGAAAAGTCTCATTAGATAACAAAGGATTACCTTTTTTATTTAGCAGTTCATGTAATTTATACAATGCTTTCATTGGTATTCCAGTTTCCACATTTGGAGAATAATCAAGTTCTATCTCAGGTGCAACAATTACAGTTATACGTTCTTCTGCCATTGTTCCAAACTGTAACCAGAA
This sequence comes from Protopterus annectens, assembly GCF_019279795.1. Classification (NCBI taxonomy): domain Eukaryota; kingdom Metazoa; phylum Chordata; order Ceratodontiformes; family Protopteridae; genus Protopterus; species Protopterus annectens. Next base: position 1,451,441,450 of record NC_056741.1, read on the forward strand.
AATAAAAATCCAAGAAAACACTAGACAGGAAACAGATAGGATAAATACTCCACCAAGGTACAATAAAGTCATAAAAATCCACAAAGAAATGGTGGCGTAACCAAGGCACAGAATGTCCTGGTATAAACACAGTCCAAGAATGAATGAAACGTAGGTAAAATCCAAGGTAATTTTTTTCACTCAGGTAAGCACTTTCATGATACACATATCACTTCTTCAGTCCTTCAAACAAACACATCCTAGCCAGCTATATTTAAACAGTAAAGTACAATAGATAACCAACACTGCTGGGAAATAAATGTCACTGAGCACTAATAAAGCAATAAAAGTCAAACAACAGTAAAGTATGCTCAGTAGCAACCTCTGGCAGTAAATATCAGTTACCACAAACTTGTCTATTCAGACCAAGTTCTATTCTGATAATTCCGTTTGAAAAAAACAATTTGCTGGACCCTTAGGTAAAATTAGTATTCTTTTATTCAACATTTGCAAAACAGGTAAGCGCTATCACCAAAGTGGCTTCTTCAGACCTCAATAATAACAGACAGCCAAGTAGACCACATGGTTTGTATTGCAATTAGCTGCTACACTAAAATCATATATTCGCTTAGTGTTTAAATGTGTAAATACATTCTCATGATTTATGTATATACATTGATTACATCCACCACAAGGAACCGTCCCTTTTACTCCTACCATATCTTGTCCCTTATTATTGTGTGGATAGCATAACATCCTTTTCAAAGATTTCCTGTTCTTAAATATAAAACTTGGATTTTACCCTACGACTTGTTTGATTTCTGGATTCTGTGTTAATATATTCCAGTTCTTTTTTATCACACTGGTTATTACATTCACACCATTGGTAAAGTAAGTAGAGAATCAAACAGATTCATTTTTATGTTGAACATAACCTGTTCTATCATTATTGGGCATTGAGAAATACGGCTTACCTATACTGTCTCTCCATGAAGTAGATGCATCCAGGATTCCTGTGGTCATACTATCAGCATAACCCCTTTCATTAAATCTGAGTTTCAAATTAGTTAGTTCTTTCTCAAATTCATCATCCCTGGCTGTTAGCCTTGAAGTCCTAAGGGTTTGCCCTTTTACTACATTCTTAAAGATATGTCCTGGATGCATACTGCTTCTATTGAGTAAAGTATTTCTGTGGCATTTCTTCCTAAACAATTTAGTGGTTATCCCATTCACATCATCAGTACTAACCATTATATCAAGAAATTATATTTCTTGTCTAGAGTATTTCATCTCAAATTTTAGAAAGTCAGTGCTGTTATTAATTTCTGTAGTGAATTCTTTTAATGTTCTATCATCACCACTCCATGAAAGGAAGAGGTCATCCATGAACCGTTTATAAAATTGGATCTGGGGCCATCTTTCATTAGTAAGCACATTCATATTTTCCCATGCGGCCATGATGAGATTAGCATAGCTGTTTGTGCTTGCCGATTTAGGATTAGGGAACACTTATTAAATATTAGAAATGGTGTTGCCACTAATGCGTTGGCTAAACATGTGCCCTCTGAGGGCAATGACCATCATTTTATGTTCTCAGTTATTGAGAGAATTATTCCTAATGAGAGAGGCAGTGATATAAGGAACCATACAGAGACCTCTGAAACTAGGTGGATTATCAGATTAAGAGCTAATAAAGGAAAGGGCCTTAATGATAGAATACCCTTGAAACCAGTTCTGAAGAATAGGAGGCTGTTCAAATGAAATTAAATGAAATTAAATTATTTTAATGAAAAATACAGAAACATATTAAATATATATTTTAATTGTTTTTAATTAATGCACTTTATGTCACAATGTTTATTACGTATTTATATTCAAAATGTTTTTTAATATGACTTTGTATATATCACAGAATTAATTGCTTTACTTTAAGTATTAATTGGTTTGATTTGATTGGTTTGAATACTGTTTAAATATAGTTGGCTAGGATGTGTTTGTTTGAAGGTCTGAAGACGTGATATGTGTATCATGAAAGCGCTTACCTGAGTGAATAAATTTACCTTGGATTTTATCTATGTTTCATTCATTCTTGGTCTGTGTTTAAACCAGGACATTCTGTACCTAGGTTACTTCACCATTTCTTTGTGGATTTCAACCTGAAAATAGCAGCAGTGTGCACATTTGAGTACTCTGTTTGTGCAGCACACACATGGGCTTAAACAGGAAGGCAATGGGAAGGGAAAACAGCAGTAGGAAGGTAATCAAGGAGAACTAGCATAGCTGGCAGGTGAAATGTATCAAAATCTGCTAATTACACAGGCAGCAGACCAGCCCAGCCCAGAACACTACTATAAACTTCAGCAAACACCTTCCCCACTCTACACCACCAATGTAAACAAGCGGGGAACTTTTAACACTCACAACAGCAAAATAATAGGGACTGCAATAGCTATCATACAACTTGTGGAAGAGGCTGATGGTGGTGAGGATGTGAATGCTGTTGACCAACCCACAGTGAGGAGACAGAGAAGAGTGTACAGACCCAGGGTAACCTACCAGGGGTACATGAGCTGGAGATATTGGAGCACTTTAGGGTGGACAGGGACCTCCTACAGCAAATTGTTGAGCTGTGCTGGCCACGCCTGACACAGAACTAACAGAGGGTAACCCATCCCAGTGGATACCAAAGTATGTATAGGCCTAAGAATACTAGCTACAGGTACCTTACAAAGGCCAACTGAGGATGTGATGGGGATTTCACAGGCATCAGCATCCAGGGTACTCCACCAGTTCCTGGATGCCATGTCAACACATGTCAGTATATTTCCCCAACAACCAAACAGAGAGATGAACTGAGAGTGAACACTCGTTACTGAAAAACACACAAAAGTTCACTCTGGAAGTCCAAATAAGGGTGTGAGACCAATAGATTACACCAAATAAAAAGTTAGCAGTCCAAACAATTCTGTTGTAAACTGATAAAGTATAACCACTGGAAAGGTTAAAACTGAGGGTTTAATAACGCTTATAATACAAAAAGTACGTTTTCGAATACCTTCGTCAGAAATACAAAAATCAAATACAACTTCCTTAAAAATGCACACACCTTATATACAATTGAATTAATTGGTTTAATCAAATTAATTGTACAATTGAAAATAACCCACCAATAAAATCCACTACTCACAATCAAATTAGTGAAGGTTGTATAAATAAAATCAAATAAAAGGTTGTTAAAAAAGCTTCTGTAAATTGGATAACACTATAAAAAGCACATAATATATATCAATACTATAAATTTTAAAAAAGTTCTTTAAAAACATTTTTTTAGTGTGGAGAAATCTTTGTATATACTTATTTTATATATTAATGCTTTTACTTGTTTGCTTTAAAGTGGTGTGTGTCACCATCTAGTGGACAAAAAAATAATACATTATAACTTAGCAGCCCATAACTTTAAAACTGGAATAATAGAAAGCATGTCATTCAAACCAGGTTCTTTTGTAGCATCCAGTATTATCTGCCAAAATAGTTCCCTATATTCAAGTTTTGTTTCCCACATGCCACCCCTGATTTCTTTTGGTACAACTTCCAAAACAAAAAAATAAAAAAACTGAATCCTTACAAACCTGAGCATGGCGAAACAAAGCATTATTTACATTACTTTTTTTTTAATTTCATAATAATGCTCATATATTCTAGATCTTAACTTCCTTTCTGTGTTCCCTATATAAAAAGAATCACAGGAGTGGCATGTGGCAATATATACAACTCCTTGGGTGTTGCAATTTGCAAATTTAGAACTTGAAATAGACCTGTTTCTACTAGAAATAGAAATATTAGAACCTGTTTGGATATATTGGCTTTGGGAACAGGAACCACACTTGTATGTGCCTATTCTATGTGATTGACCATTATTTTTGGTAGATCCCCCAAACTCAAATATATTTTTGAGGTTCATATCCCTCCTGTATATAAATTTGAGGGGCTGATTTTTTATACATTCAAGATCTGTAATGTTCCTAAACCTATCCAATTCTTGGTTAATCATTGTTTTAAGTACAGCAGCATCACCTGTATAATCCATAACATATGCTTTAGAAAAATTATTAGTTTCATTAGTATTCACCATAGGGTCACTATGGTTAACAGGAATACTAGAATCGTCTTGTCCTAAAATGGGGGCAAATCTCCCTTTCCTACCCTCTAGTACTACCTTATATACTTCTTCTATAAGGTAGGTTGGGTATCCCCTTTCTTTAAACATATTCTTAACATATTCACTATCCTTATAAAAATCTAGGTCTTCAGAGGTCATCCTGCTGGTCCTAATCATTTGCCCCTTAAGAATGCTTCTTTTTTGACCAAAAGGATGTCCACTGGAAAAATTAAGATAGGAATTTGAAAATGTAGGCTTCCTATATATCTTTGAAATAAAGTGATCATCACACTTACTCAATAAAACATCCAAATAAAAATGATTCTTTTTATATAGGGAAAACAGAAAGGAAGTTAAGATCTAGAATATATGAGCATTATTATGAAATTAAAAAAGTAATATAAATAATGCTTTGTTTCGCCATTCTCAGGTTTGTAAGGATTCAGTTTTTTATTTTTTTGTTTTGGAAGTTGTACCAAAAGAAATCAGGGGTGGCATGTGGGAAACAAAACTTGAATATAGGGAACTATTTTGGCAGATAACACTGGATGCTACAAAAGAACCTGGTTTGAATGACATGCTTTCTATTATTCCAGTTTTAAAGTTACGGGCTGCTAAGTTATAATGTATTATTTTTTTGTCCACTAGATGGTGACACACACCACTTTAAAGCAAACAAGTAAAAGCATTAATATATAAAATAAGTATATACAAAGATTTCTCCACACTAAAAAAAGTTTTTAAAGAACTTTTTTAAAATTTATAGTATTGATATATATTATGTGCTTTTTATAGTGTTATCCAATTCACAGAAGCTTTTTTAACAACCTTTTATTTGATTTTATTTATACAACCTTCACTAATTTGATTGTGAGTAGTGGATTTTATTGGTGGGTTATTTTCAATTGTACAATTAATTTGATTAAACCAATTAGTTCAATTGTATATAAGGTGTGTGCATTTTTAAGGAAGTTGTATTTGATTTTTGTATTTCTGACGAAGGTACTCGAAAACGTACTTTTTGTATTATAAGCGTTATTAAACCCTCAGTTTTAACCTTTCCAGTGGTTATACTTTATCAGTTTACAACAGAATTGTTTGGACTGCTAACTTTTTATTTGGTGTAATCTATTGGTCTCACACCCTTATTTGGACTTCCAGATATTTCCCCAACACCCATGAGGCATTGGCCAGCAATATGCGTCTCTTCCACCAAATAGCAGAATACCCTAAGGTAGTGGGTGCAATAGACTGCATGCACATATGCATCAAAGCACCACCCAGTGAGGGGGTAGGGTCTACATCAACCGCAAGGGCTTCCCTCCATTGACTGCCAGGTTGTGTGCGATGCCCAGGGCATAATAATGAATGTGTGTGCTGGCTGCCCTGAAAGCTATCATGATTCCCACATCTGGCATCTGATGCAGCTGTACCAGAGAGGTGGCAATGGGGACATCCCGAGGCTGATGACACCCATCAGAAATGCACACACACATGAACAAGAACTCCATAATGAAGCACATGCACAAACAAGAATCATAACAGAGCATGTGTTTGAGATGCTCAAGTCACGGTTACAGTGCCTGGACAAACCCAGTGGAGACTTGCAGTACTCACCAGCTACATGTACCCAAATTGTCCTTGTATGTGCCATGATACACAATATGATCCTGCAGAAACAGCTGCAGCAGGAACAGCATGGGTTAGGGACACACAGCCCCCCCCCCCCACAATTGCCAAGGCCTGCACAAGCACAGAGTGACTCAGAGGTGGAACAACCTGAGCCTGCCCCAACAGGCAGAAGGAGGCATGCCCAGTATGTCCTGGCCTTGGCAAAGAGGCAATGCATAGCCCATACACTGACACTGGAGGGACCCAGGGGAATAACACCTCTCTCTGACTCTCACATACAGTAAAAGGGATGCCAAACATTACACTACCTGTGCCTAACTATTTGTAGGGAGTGTACTATGTGCATCCAACATAGGCAGCCCTGCAGCATCACCCTCAGTACTGGGACACCCACAATGTAAGTGATTCACACATGCCAGTCAGGGGGGGGGGTCACATACCCAACAACAGTCTTGGCCAGCAGGCCAGGTGTAGACAAACACATACAAAGGCTGTGCTATGGCCTCTGAATGAGACCTATGGGTAACCTCCCACCCCAGGCCTACACAGATAGACTACAGAAAGTCAGGCAGTGGGATATCAGTTCTGAAGGCTAGGAAGTCAGACACTAATATGTAGGTACTTAAAAACTAAGATCTGTAGTACACTGGTATGCCTCTAGCCAGCATGATAGGTAAGACTACAAACTGAAATAGAGTACCCGACATACCAGTACAGTCCTAGCAAATGTGTACAAGTGTCAGGTGTGCCCCCATCCTAAGTAGAAATATAGTAACAGTCAGGTGTGCCCCCCAATCCTGTGTAGAATTGTAGAAATAGTCAGGAGTGCCCCCCATCCAATGTAGAAATATAGTAACAGTCAGGTGTGCCCCCCAATCCTGTGTAGAAACAGTCAGGTGCGCCCCCCCCCATCCTATGTAGATATATAGTAACAGTCAAGGTGCCCCCCCCCTAATCCTATGTAGAAATGTAGAAATAGTCAGGTGTGCCCCCATCCTATGTAAAAATATAGTAACAGTCAGGTGTGACACCCCAATACTGTGTAGAAATGTAGAAATAGTCAGGTGTGCCCCCTCCATCCTACATAGAAATATAGTAACAGTCAGGTGTGTGACCCAATACTGTGTAGAAATGTAGAAATAGTCAGGTGTGCCCCTCATCCTATGCAGAAATATAGAAACAGTCCTCCATGTCAAATGATTGCTGGACACCCTGCAGAGACAGCATGCTACCTGTAGGTGTACAACACAAAGGTCAGCAATGCAGTACAAACTACCTGGACCTGAGCCGCACATTCAATACAGATGGCCATACTGGGTATGCTCACTCACGTAGAGAAATGAAGTCAATGTCAGTCAACAACATACTGAAAGGTCATACTGGGCATGCTCACACACTTAAACACATGAAGGCCATGTCTGCAAACACCAGTGGACAAGACATGTCTGGCAGCCGCAGATGTTAGTGCAGATACCCCTCAGTATGCACCACACATGCTTTGCACACACAGTATATAGGAATACAGGCATATATGTAAGGACAACACACTATAATAAGCCAAAGATAGACATACATAGATGTGTGGAAGAGGGTGACTGTGACAAGGAGCCACCCGGGGCTCTCCCACCCAGCACACAGCCAAAGGGCCACAACCGCATGAGGGTCTGATGTCACACACTGCAGATACTAGCCACCAGTATCTGTCAGCATTACAGAGTATGTGGTGTACATGCCAGCTGTGCAACATGACTGTTCAAGGAAATAGTCATCTAGCAGCTGTATACACGGACCTGTGGAATATGACCCAGGTTGTGCCCGCATGTGGCGTGCCAACCCCTAGATGAATGGGTTATGGCCCATGCACACACACTGCCCTCCCCATAGCCCCACTATGACAAGCCTGCTGAGGTCATCTACCATGAAATGCACCTTTGGGAGAACCATATCTCAGTAATCTCTGTGGCGCATCCCATAACTGTGTACTGCTGAAGTGTGATAACCTAGTTAGGTAGGAATTCTAACCCCAGCCTTGGCAACTGTGTGTGTGTGTTTGTCTGATAAGAGAGCAATGCTTTTTAGGGTGGTCACACTCCCTACAATTGTAATGCTCTACTTTTATAAGGCTGCTGATGTCATCCACCTAGAAATACATCCCTGGAAAGGTTGTGTCCAAGTAATTTCCATGGCACATCCCATAACTGTGTACTGCTATAGTGTGATAAAATAGTTAGGTAGGAGTTCAATTCCCAGACATGGCAATTGTATGTGTGTCTGTTGGTCTGTGTAAAGAACAAAGCTTTTTAGGGTAGTCACACCCCCTACAATTTAAATGCACTACTTTGGCAAAGCTGCTAATGTCATCCACCTAGAAATACACCACTAGGAAGGATGTAGCCCAGTACTCTCTGTAACATGTCCTGTAACTGTGTATTGCTGTAATGTGATAAATTAGGTACATAGCTGTTCCATTCCCAGACATGGCAAGTGTGTGTGTCTGTCTGACCCTGTGTAGAGAGCAATGCTTTTAGGGTAGTCACAGGCAATGCAATTAGTATGCTCTATTTCGGCAAAGCTTCTGATGTCATCCACCTAGAAATACACCTCTGGGAAGGATGTAGCCCACTAATCTCTATAGCACATTCTGTAACCACATACTGCTGTACTATGATAAATTAGGTAGGTAGTTGTTCTATTCCCAGACACGGCAAGTGTGTGTGTGTGTGTGTGTGTGTGTGTGTGTGTGTGTGTGTGTGTGTGTGTCTGACCCTGTTTATGTAGAAAGCAATGCTTTATAGGGTGGGCACACTCCCTGCAATTGAAATGCTCTACTTTGGTAAGGCTGCTGATGTCATCCATCTAGAAATACATCCCTGGAAATGTTGTATCCCAGTAATCTCTGTGGCATGTCCCATAATCATTTACTACTGTAGTTTGATAAAATAGTTAGGTAAGAGTTCAAATCCCAGACATTGCAACTGTGTGTGTGTCTGTGTAAAGAACAATGTTTTTTAGAATATTCACACTTCCTACAATTGCAAATGCTCATCTTTGGCAAGCCTGCTGATGTCATTCACCTAGAAATACACCTCTGGGAAGCTGTAGTGCATCCTGTAATGACATGCTGCTTTAGTGTGATATAGACCTCTGTTTGGGGTTCTATACCCATGCATGTTGGTTTTGTCTGTGTTCCACTGTTTGTGTGGGGAGCAATGCATTTTAAGCTAGTCACACTCAATACATATCCAATGGCCTACATTAGCAGTCCTGCAAATGTCATCCAATGTGAAATACACTTTTGGGGAAAGAGTACTACAGTAATCTCCGTGGCGTGTACTAAACTAGGTAGATAGGGGTTCAACTCCCAGACATTGTGTGTATGTGTGTGTGTGTGTGTGTGTGTGTGTGTGTGTGTGTGTGTGTGTGTGTGTGAGGCAGACACCTGGCCCAATGTGGGGTGGGTTTTGCAAATGTCTTTTAAGATAGACATATATCACAATGCCCACTCTACAGGGATACTAGATGTGAAATAGCCGAGAGGCTGGGGTGCAAGTCCATACCCATACATGTGACATCACAGCCAGGCAATCACAGTTAGCAACCCCAGTATTACCCAGAGCACACTTTCAACCCATGTCACATACATACACATACACACACACACACACACACACACACACACACACACACACACACACACGCCGAGGCAACAGCCAATATGTGTGTAGTACACTGCATATTGGCAGCTGATAGTAACACCTGCATTACACCTCTAGCAACTCATAACCCTTCAAAACCCACACCATCAACTCCCATACATAGCAACACTAAACCCAGATATGCGGAGGCCCTTGACATTAACCTGCCCAAGCAACAAGGACCTCCGAAGCCGAAACGCAAACAAACGCCAGTCACAACCAAAGTGACACTATGCTCACAACACCAGTGTGCCACCCAACAACAGCCCCTAAGGCAAGACAATGTACCCAACACTTTAGTCATAGGTGACTCTATAGTCAGGCACACTGATGTCCCACTCACCAGGCTGAACAAGGAGAAAATTACAGTCATCTGCCTGTCGGGTGCCAGGATCCGCCACATAATGCATGCACTCAAGTCACTCCACAACAAGTACAAATACGACTTTGTCATTGTCCATGCTGGAGTAAATGACTTGAGACGTACCTCGCTGGACTATATGAAAAGAGACATGGAAGAGCTCTTGGATCATGTGACCCAGGCAGGTATGACCCTTAGCCCTAAGTAGCATCCTGCCTTTGCCCAGAATGATACCACAGTATAAGGACAAAATGATTGACTTCAACAATTGGCTAATCTTCTGGTGTCATTCATAGGGGCTCCAGAATTTGTCTGCCTGGGAAGACATGATTGACAAACCATGATGCTTTGCCAGAGATGGTCTGCACCTGTCACCCCTGGGATTCAGGTTACTGGCTAAAGCTCTTGCCACCCCTATAGTGCCTTTTTTAGGCAAGGTTCAAAGGATAAAACCACCACTGTAACAGATATAAGCATGCAAAATCTAAAGGTAATGCTACTCAATGCTAGAAGTCTAAACCTCAAAATGCACTCTCTCGAGGCACTCCTAAAAATGGAGAACATCGATATCTGTGCAGTGACTGAGACCTGGTTCAAGGCTCCAGAGAGCACCCCTGCAATACCAGGCTACAATTCTTACCACACTTTTCAGCCACAAAACCAAGACCGAAACACTAAAGGTGGAGGACTGTCCATATTCACCAAGGATATTCACACCTCCAGGCTAGTTGCCCAACACAATGCATCTGAAATTCTCCAGGTGCAACTAACACTATGTAAGACTGCAATCCAAATTGTAGCTTGCTACAGATCCCCACCATACCCCAAGATTCTCACTACACCTTCCTAAACATACTGGAAAATATTAAGATACAACCAAACACCCTAATACTAGGTGATTTCAACTACTCTGCCATTAATTGGGAAAACTACTCGGGTACCAACTCCTTTTCCCAACGGTTCTTGGAATTCATAATTTCCAACGCCCTGGATCAACTAATCCATTGTCCCACCAGGGGCTCCAATATCCTAGACCTGGTCATTACAAGCATGGGAGATAGATGCTCCACACCAGTGGTCACCCCCTCATTGGTCAGGTCTGACCATAAGCAAATCACCCATGACATCCACATCCCACCCCACCTCCCAGTAAGGAAACCTCCTTAAAAAACTTCTCCAAAGCCAACTTCATGCTACTGAAGTCAGAAGTGACAAACTTCACAACACCCACGCAGACAGGATCTGGAAGTTCGACTGCAGATTCCTATGCTAAGGCACTGTACAAGCACATCCACTCATGCATGAATCGTGCCATCTCAAATAGAACCAATATGCTCTTCTCTAAAAAAAGGAAGCCAATCTGGTGGTCCCCTGCTATAAACAAACTATACAACAGAAGGAAGAAACTGTTGCAGAAAAGAGGAAAATCCCAGGATGCAAAAAACTCCCTCACCAGCCTCAGTAAGAAGCTGAGATCCCTCATAAAATCCTCAAAAGCTAGTTACAAAAATAAAATTGCCAAAGATTCCAAAGACAACCACAAGGCATTCTATAGTTATGCCAAGAATCTAAATGGCAATGCTCAGATCTGCTCTGAACTACAACAGAATGGCATTAAATATACTGATCCCAAGGATATTGCCAATATCCTGGCAAATCGATTTAGTGCCAACTTCACTCCCCTCTCACCCCCTAAAGGGCCCATCTCAATACCAAAAGATTGCCAAATTCCGATAATCACAGCCACACAGGTAGAAACAGCACTCTCCAAAGCTAAGAATACAGCATCCATGGGAGCAGATGACATCCCAGGCTGTGTACTACATGAACTACAGAATGAACTGGCACCCCACCTAAGTGTCATGTTTAATCATAGCCTCACCTCAGGCTTTGTGTCCACTGAGTGGCGCACAGCTAAAGTTATCACGCTCCACAAGGGAGGAGCCACCTTGGATACCGGGAACTACTGTCCCATCAGTCTGACAAACCTGATCTGCAAGGGCATGGAACGCATTATCATGGAACTTATAAACAAAGACATTGGCAACCTCCAGACACTGGACCCCACCCAGTTTGGGTTTGCAAAGGACCGATCTTGTCTCCTGAATCTGATTGACTTCTTCGAATCTGTCTCCAGAGCTGTGGACGAGGGTAAGGAGGTCCACACAGCCTATCTGGACCTCGCCAAGGCCTTCGACACCATCCGCCACTCTGGAATCATAGATAAACTTACTAAGCTGGGCATAAATCCCTACATCACTCGATGGGTTGCCAACTACTTCTCTGAAGTACAGGCCAACATTAAGGGACTCTGGCTAACAAAGTTTGCAGATGACTGCAAACTGGGAGCCATTATTGAATCCCCAAATGATGTGGATATTCTACAAAAGGGCCTTACAGAAACAGATGCCTGGTGCCAGATCCATGGGCTCAAGCTTCATGCCAAGAAATGTATAGCCATCCCCTTTGGAAAAAAACATGTACCCATGAACTACCACATAGGTGGCAGGACACTAAACATTGAGAGTGTGATGAGAGACTTAGGGACACAAGTGGACAGTGGTCTCACTTTCGATAACCACATTGCCACAACAGTCAGGAAATCCTTCTATGTGGCACACCTCATCACTAAGGGCTTTTCATCCAGGAAAAAGGTCATTGTCCCACTGTACTCATCCCTCATTAGACCCATTATAGAGTATAATGCCCCATTTGGTATGTACCTCACAAGACATCTGCAACAGCTGGAAAGGCCACAGAAATACCTCACTAAAAGAATCACAGGCCTAAAGCAGATGCCATATGCTGACCGTCTAAAAAAACTCCAGCTATACTCTGTGGCATATCTTCTACTCAGTGGCGATCTCTGCTTAACATACAAGGCCATGTCAAACCCTGAGCTGTTGAACATTCTCCACCTAAAGAAATCCCAATCCCTCAGAGTCACACGATCCAGGGATCTAAACCTTATCATCACATTGAACTAAACATGCTGGAGGGATAGGTTCCTGACCCAGAGACTCCCCATACTCTGGATGGAATAGACTGCCCATACATGTCAAGCAGAGCACCTCATTGGCCCCCTTCAAAAGGAACCTTGATGATTGGATGGGAGATAGGAAATTCACCCCGGGGATCATGTCAGTCACCCTGCTAGACAGGGGCCCAGAGAAGTAAATATTGTGGGAAAAAATTCCAGGGAATTGTTATGGCTAGGCTTGCATAGGCCTTAGGGCCAATAGCCTAGTACCAACATATGGAGTGATTGCAGTGGCCTACAGAGGGCATGACACCCTGTCCATCTGTCCAATAGGCACATATATGCAGACAGTGCACCTTCCCCATGTTCCCCACTGGACACCTGCAACACCTGTGGTGCCATCACATGTGACCAACAAAGGACATACCATGCCTGAAAACATGCCCTGTATGGACAGATGCCACAGACACCAGGAAATGCTAGTAGCATGCTATCAATGTAGGTGCAGGGTTAATCTGCTGTCCATTACCAGTTCCTGCCACAGGTGGACACGACTGTCACATTTGATGATTATCTGTGTACACAACATGGGCCTGACACCCCAGGTACAGTTCCACATGTCACTGTACATGCATGTGGGAGGTGTGAACATCCCAGACATCATCCATGTCATAGGGAACACATACATGTCAGGCGATGCACAGCATTGGCCACACGCAAGAGCCACCGAGGTGACTGGATGGTGGATACAATACCCACCCATGTGGGCAAATCAAAAAAAAACACAGGCCTGAGCCACAATGCAGACCATTGTCATGTGGTCTGATGCCAAGGTATACCCATCACCTAGCCTGGTATAGCCATCTGCCACAGTCAACCACCACATACTCATGCAGAAATGCACCCATGCATGTCAGCACTGACACCCTGTGTGTTTGTGTGTGTGCTGCATGATGTGTATGATCACATCCACACTCACTACAACCCCCAGTGGCATACTGATGCATGCTGTCTAATGTCAGACACCTCCCCATACCCTTTGCCCATATAACCTCAGTATAACCCATGTGGTGCATAGGATACCTGCACAGTAATGTGTTGTGGCAATCTCACTAGTGATGACCTTTATCCCTGGCCCTGCCAAGTGTGTCAATGTGTGTGTGTCCCTGTGAGAGTGTTTCTGTGTTGACGCTGGCACCTGTTTATGTGGACAGACATGTGTACATCACCTACCGTATAGCTGCCATATCCCTGTTGCATATGTCACTCACCATCACATATATGTTCTGCGGACTCCACAACCGGTAACCAATGTGGCGCATCCAACAACTGCATAGGACTGTGATAGCAGTACATAGTCATCAGGGGTTTGATACCCTGTGCTGGTAGGTGTGTGACACAAACATGCTTAGGCTTTACTCTCCCACCCCTTCCTGACTTGCTGGTCCCTCTGTCTGCCTCCTTCACTGGTGGATGTAGAGACCTATACCTGCTTTTCTTAGGCAGCAGCATGTGTATTTTAGGTAATGCTCATGATCAGCTGATGGCCTCTGTATGAATTGTAGCCCTCCCCTAGCTGATTGCATGTGGAACAGCTGTGGTAACACTCCCATGGCCAATTGCATGGAAACACACTCCATTATCTAGGAACATCATGTTTGTGTTGGTCTTTTTCAGTCACTGTGAGTAGGAACCCGTTCTGTTGTTTGGCAAAAAGCATCTCAAATAGAGTGGGGATTTATATCTGACAACATACACTGTGTAAACAGGCCAACACACAGGAGGGGGATGCACCTGACCTGACTACAGACTGTAAGTGCTGCTAAACTGCATTCGGAGTAATGTTGGTTTAACAGGGTGTGTGCAGATATGGCTGTCCTACATGTATTAATACCTGTCATGTCAGTTGTATGTTTATGAGGATTTTCCATCTGTAGGGTAATCTGCAGACTGGGCAGTGTGTGGTGCATTTGGAGTCATGTGTTATCCACAGAACATGTATCTGTGAACTGCAGAAGGTAGTGTGAGGATTGCAATCTGTAGATGGTGTAAGCCATGACAGTTACTTACTTTAATATCCCTCATAGGACATATGTTGCAACAAACCATGTTACAACAGTAAATGTATGCTGTTATCACAGCAATGTGTCAGTAATGGCCCTGTATATGTGCTTCCAGCCACAACACACTCAACCTTTGTACATATGTCATGCATTAAGAGGAGCATATGTGCTGTACAACATAATTAGTGTCATCATATCTGATAACAAGCCAATGAGATCTCAGACTGCTACACATGTTATGTTCAATAGCAGCTATATTTGATGACATAACCTGCACATACTGTGGTTGTTTGTACAGTACTGAGGTCTGTGTAGTTATGGTGAATGTTGACAGTGTGTCTATTGTTAATATGTACCTTGGCCTGTGTACAGACTGTGGTAGTTGTCATCATCCTAGGTCTTGTCCTATCTGATGTTACATGCTGCTCCACTGTATGTTACTGTATTGGCTTACATGTTTGTAAGGCCATACACACACATGTCCCATACCACAGTCAGCCACTGGACAAACTATGTAGTGGCCCAGTATATGTAGGGTTAGTGTGTGAGTGGCACATATGAAGATGATATTGAACAGATTGTCCATATACTGTAATATGATGCTAGCTTGCCATATGTGGCTGTGTTCTCATTGGCTGCGGTTATGCACTGTCAGGTGTATCTTACCCTGTGCTGTGACATGCCTGTACAGCCTGCTATATATATGCAGGTACATGTGCATTTCCCCATAGGAGATGTAGGCCATTGTTGAGCCAGTCTGTCTGTAGCCTGCACAGTGCATTGTTACATGCTTAGCAGCTTACTATATTTACCCAGTGAGATGTCATGTGCAGATACTTGTCAGATGTACTGCTGCCAGGCCTCCCTTAACAGTCATGTATGTCAGACAGAGCAGTTGGATGCTGTACAGATGTATGTCAATATCTAGTGGGTAGTATGTGGCCATGGCACCCCCATACCAGCGGTTATTACGTGTCAAGCCAAACAGGAGTGTGTAACTGCATAAACTATGGTGGCATATGTATATTAGTCATTATGTGTTATACCCATCTACATGGCTGTTAACATCCATATTGTCAGGCATGGTACACATGTTTTGCACTAAGGGGTTCTGTGTATACTTCTGGACTGTACAAAGTGTGTCAGAATGTCCACACATATTGGCCAATATCTCTGCTGTAGTCGAGAGGGGCTGTCCTTAGGATAGCTGTCAGTAGCCAATGGCACACATGTGGAAAGCAGATGTGACCTCCCACACACACCATGTCTGTGAAGACAATCACAATTACAGTAGCAATAGTATATAGAACTGTAATAGTAGATATATAAAGGTTCTCCATTTCTGCACACCTGTGTGTGGGGTTTGTTCCTATGTCCTCTCTGTGGGTATATGTTGCAGGCAGTGATTGTCAGCTGTATGGGTTGCCCATACAGTGTCCAGTTGTTCACTTGTGAACTGTATGCATAGTGGCTCTTCCATATTTTGTGCACCTTCTACATATGTATCTTACTGTACATGTCTCTGCATGTGTATGTGTAGTCACATGTATATCTATATCTGCATATATGTGTCGGTGTGTATGTATCCTGGGGATGTTGATAGCTTCCACGTTTTACATTTCCTATGGGAGATAGACTGTACTGCATGATATGTTACCAATACCAGCCTGACATCATACAGGTGAGCTGTAGCACTGTTAACATCTTGTGGCCATGTCATGTCAGGTCCTACTTATGGGATCTGCAACACTTGGTGGTGTATTGCAGGGCAGACATGTTTGGCTCTGGGGGGGGTATGCCTATTCGTACAAGACGTATATTGTTTGGGGCCTCTCAACCCCATTACCGGTACATGTGGACATATTTCATTTTGTTAATCTACCATTGCTATCTACAGATGTATGGCCACATATACCTATATAGATATATATATCTGCTTACATATATATGACCATGTCCGTATATACCTACATAGATATATATCTGTGTATATATATATATATATATGTACCTTGCTGTGTATATGTAGACATATAGGTGTAGACATATTTGTATATATATATATATATATATATATATATATATATATATATATACACACATCTATGGACATATATGTTGTTGTTACTTCCCCATTGTTATCTACAGATGTATGTCCATACATACCTATCTACATGGGTCACCTTCAGGTGATCCACATATATATAAAACCTGCCGTACATATCTAGATGTATATATGTAGACATACATATATATGGCTGTAGGCATTTGCATGCATATCTGTTCATATATATTTCTATATATGTATTTATGTATATATATATATATATATATATATATATATATATATATATACATATATATACATATATATATATATATAGATATAGATATATAGATAGGTTGTATCTGTTTAGATATTAGTATATGAACACACACACATACATCTAATTATTGGAATACATTCTCTGTACTATTTAATGACTGGGCTGGATGATATGCTGTTGAAAACATTAAGGTTATGTATATCTGGCATGGCTTAGTGGTAAATCACTTTATCTATGGTGTGCAGGGTCCTGGGTTCCAGCCTTGTAGAGGCTGTCTATTTTGTTGCTGGGCAGAATACGTGCCATTGGATACAGAGTGTTTAAGGCACTTTAAAGCAGTTGTAAGTGGGTTTGCGTGGTGCTAAGCACTGCCAACTTCCAGTTACAGTTATTTACACTCAGTTAGCTTCTAAATTGCTTAACCTGTGTAAGCAGGTTTTCCGCACTTTAGAGTAATACCTAACTTTGGCAAACACATAGAGGAAATAGTGGTAAAAACATTGTTGTATTCCATAGGCAAGAAAGTGTGGGCAACATATAGTTTAGTTGTATTCTTAGAGTTTGAGTGTTACATATTAGTCAGTAATTAGTTACCCCAGTAAATATTTTGTTCTAAAAAGAAATAATATACAAGAAAATACATGCTTCTACAGTCAGGTACAAGCTAAAGGGGAATGCATTACAGGTTTAGTAACTGGCAGAAACTTAATGAAACATATGATGAACAAATCAGAGAGAGAATTGTCATTGGGCTTGCTGATACTGAAATGTTTCAAAAATTGTAACCTGAAGTAACCTTAACTTTTGGGAAAACAATACAAGCTGCCAGAGAAGCTGAAATAGTAAAGAAACAAAATGCTATCTTGAAAATGGCAAATGAGGTAAAACATAGTGAAAAGTCCAAGTTTAAAAGAACATGTAATATTGATCAAAGTTAATCATGTGTGTGATAAGCAGAGTGATTGTAATATTGGCAACTATATAGGGTGTAACTGCCATGCTGAGTTAGTGGGCAGCCAAGGCAGAATGCATAACAGATGTAAAAGGCTGGGGCATTTTGCTGTCATTTGCAACATACAGTTAAAAAAATTGCTTCTGAGAATAAAACTGAAAACCATGTTCAGAAAATGTTTTACCTGGGTTCAGCAACTACTATGCCTAATACTGAATCAGACTGGCATAATCACAGAAAGCATATGAACTTCAAGACTGAGATGGAGACAATGTTACTGTGGTATCCTGTACTACCTATAGAAATATCTCAAAGCACTTCCTGTTGCACAAAGAAAGATAGAGATGCATAGCCTTGCAGGCAAACTGAAGTACAATTGTAGATTTCTTACATTTGTCTGTTTCTCCCACATATTCAGTGGTCTTTATAAAACAAGATGTATGTAATCCACTGTCCTGGGCCACCAGTATTAACCTTTCATCTTTTGGTTTCAACCCACCTGTCCTTAACCATTCCTGCATGAAATCCTGGTCAACATGAGGTTGATCCAGGAGCTCTCTGTACTTGCAACTCTATTTATGGCTTTTCCACATTTTTTACTTTTCATCTGATCCTTATCCTTATATTCTTGCCTTTTGCTTTTGGGCACATTCAGTTGCTGCCTGATTTTTTTGTCTACTTTTGGTTTGATTTTCATTCCCTCTTGACACCAGAATGCTTCTGTTAAACTAAGTAGAAAGGTCATCTTAGAATTGCTCTCCTCATGTTTTAAAACTTTCACTATGTTTGAATTTGATGAGGTCAGCAGATATGTGTGCAGTCCCATGACTGCAGATCTATACATGTAATCAATTTCAAGGAGGCTCATAACTCTTTCAGAATAAAGGATTATATAATTTTATATGCACTGTTTTTTTATATATCATTTGATAAGCATGAAGCATTTTTATTGTTTTCCTGTACAAATGATCCAATACCTTTGGAGGCCAGTCAATCACACCAAAACTGTAAGTTAGAACAGGTTAGCAAATTGGTTTATAGCTTGGGCTTTATTCCTAGATGTCAAGGCTGTTTTCAGTATTGGTTTTAGTCTTCTGAAGTATTCCTGACTGAGTTTTAGTCACATTTGTTCATGTTCATCCATTTTCCTTTAAAATAAGTCCAGCTGGTGTAGTCTATTTGCTCTACCAATAAAGTGGTCTCCATCATATGTCCCTAAACCACTGAAAAGTTTTTATTTCCCCTGCTGTATCCCACTCTGTGTAAACTGTAGAAGAACAGACACTCTGTGCACTTACAGGACCCTTGAATCTGCAACATTTGGTTAACTAAAAGGAAAACAATAAATAAGCAGTCCCTAAACCACTGAAAACATTTTCTTTTCCCTGCTGTATCCCACGCTGTGTAAACTGTAGAAGAACAGATACTCAGTGCATTTACAGGACCCTTGAATCTGCAACTCTTGGCGGACTAAAAGGAAAACAATAAATAAGCAGTGTAGGCTTTCAGCCATTATTAATTTCCATGTATATGCATTACCTTTACTAACTACTGTAAGAAAGCACACCACCAGGGATGGGTTGTAAAGTATATCATTACTTATTCTAAACTGCTAATATTCCCCCCACCCCCTTAAACCTAAGACACATATTTCCACAATTGTTATTTCTCTTCCTTTTCTCTGCAATAAGCCATATGTACAATAAGCAGTGGTGTGATAGCTTTTACGAATTGTTCTTAGACCTGTGCTCTCTGTGTCTGTTGTATGCCCATGGTAACCTACCAAATACCATATTAACTTGAATATTGGCAATTGCCACTCTAGTGCTTGTAGCCCAAATCAATCCATGGTTCTCTCTAACAGCCTTTTTCTGCATTTTCCACCACTTGCTAGCTATGTACATAATCTCTGCATAGCCCGTATTCACCTTACTTGATATTTTTGATTTAATGTGGTAGGCAAATGTTACAATTCATATTTGAGAGCTTGTCTAACTATTACTATCTGCAGGCTGAAAGCATAGTACTTGCCTCCTTTAATGATAAGTTTTTCCCCCCTCAAAAAGATTTTTTATTTTCAATTAAAATAACATTTAAATAATATTTTTAAATATAATTTTAAACAACTACATACAATATTTACAATAGCCTGACTTTCAATTATATACACTGTATGTTATTAAATATAGAATTAACAGATCCGTTATCAGAGATACAATATTGATTATTGTAGAGTGTCCAACAAAGGTATAACTTTCTTCCAAGGATTATTTACCAATGGCTTGGGATAGATCCGTAGTTCATTGATTTTTATTTCCATCAATGCAGTTGTCTTCAGTAAAGTGTGGAATTCTTCCATGTATTTGATTTCCACCTTCTGGTTACACATTTCCTAGATATAGCAAGTATTGTCCATAACAAATACATATTTGTCTTATTTAGGTAGGGACCTTCATTCACATTTAGCATAATCAATGCTTTAGTTAAGGTATAGGATTGATTAAATAAAGCTTGTAAAAAATTATTGATTCTATTCCAATATGATTTAATTTTATTACATTCATACAAAATATGAATCCAGTCTGTTTCATTTGACTTTTCACACCTCCAGCAAAAAACATTTGTAGTAGTACTGATCTTTTTAATTCTATCTGGTGTTACAAATGATCTATTTAAGTATTTCCAGTTAAATATTTTCCAGTACTATGTGTTAGAGGTGTAATTAACTGATAGTAAGATGCTAGTTTTAATTTCTTCTGTTAACTGCAATGACTGGCCTTTTGTTAAGAACTGCCAGTATGATGGTTTGGGAATTGTTTTATATGTTATTAACTCTTTATATAGATTTGAAATGGAATTTTTCTTTTCACAACTATTATATATAAATTCATACAGAAAGCCTATTATATTTGGAATATCTTTAAATGAGGAATTATGAATTAATCTGCATAAATACGCCAGAAGTCTTAACCTCACAAGACTGCTTTTCATCCTCTCGAAACATCCCAAACCACCAGAAGTTTATCGGCAACTACAACCCATTTTTCTGATGGGACTACTTCAACTACTCCTTACATTTTCTGGGAAGACAACTCAACTAGTAAACACTATAAGCAGATCTCAACTCACAACCAAAGATTCTGCAACTAGGAAAAAGAAAGTCACCTTACATGCAAGAAACTACATTCCCCTCAACTCCCACTCCCACAACATGGGACAAGACACTGGATGTCCATAACAGACCCATGGGGACCGTCTGATCTCAGCCCATAAATCCCTTTCAAAATTAATTTCACTGATGTCCACATCCCAACTCACTTCTAAAACCAAACCCAAAACTAAAAAAAAATCAGGCCCACTTCTCAAACCAAAGAAATTTCCTCAAAGCTAAAATGAATCCTTAAATACGCTTCTAAAGGGTGCCCCAAAGTGGCCCATATCATACCATCCTAGCCCAAACCATGAATCATCATCTCCAGGAATGCCATGATCCCTCCAAAACAAAACCACAGACAACCAGTGCAAAACCCTGTCATGAAGGTGGTCCCTGCTAATAAAAACCAAATAAGGGATAAGGAAGCAAAAACATACAAAAGCAAAAAAAAATCTATCCTAAGAGCAAAATCCCAAGGCCAATTTAAAAAAAAAAAAAAAATCATAAGCAAATCCCAATCAAACTCATAAGAAAATTAGGAAGACAAGCTAGACAACAGTAATTTTCAGTTATGTAAGAAAAAAAAACCGAAAAAAACCCACTTTTGACATAAAATAACACCTAATACACGCAAACAGGTTCATCAGGGCAGACCCTGCCCCCATCCTGGCAGAAGAGCTCTGCCCCCATCATTCCCCACCCCTGCCCCCCAACAAGCCTCAGATGCTCATGCAAAACAGGCTGCCCCAAACAATGCTTCCCACACTCCATGGGACCAGATGGCATCCCAGGCAAAACTCACTGGCAAACCACCACAGATCCTACCCCTCAAATAAAAACAGCAATACAATCTCAGCCTCACTACAGGATATGTGCCCACAGAATGGTGTACAGCAACCACCAACAGGCTCAGTTGTGGTGGAATGCCCACACCAAAGGTGGAAAGAACCCCACAAGCCTGACTAGCTTAGTCTGCAAGGCTATGGAGAGGATCATCATGATGCTCATATGGCCTAACTCAGGGGAGAGGAGACTCTAGGGATCACAGACACTAGACTTACCCAAGATAGCACCTCCGGTTTGGCTTTGTCAAGTTGAACCTGGTTGATTTGTCAAACAGTCACCCTTTTTTGAAGTAGTCACAGCCCTTAAGTAACATGGATAAAGGCATTTGACATAATACCCCACATTTGATCTGCATTTGACATAGGCATAGGCATAATATTATCCACCAAGATGGGTATAGATAGTCCTCAAATAAAAAAAAAAACACCACAAGAGACAGAAAAGCTGGAGCCATGTCAAAGAGAGGGTCTCAGAGAACAACTGACACCCGGTTGGACTCCGACCACTGTCGTTGGGACGGTTTTGTTTCTTACCTGGTACCACTGAGGTGAGGTATATACTGGTTTCACAGGCTTCAGCAAGTCCAGAGGACTCTGGCACTCTGACAGACACTGAACTCTGCGGCAAACAGCAAACACTCACAAAGAGACACAAACATCCTTCAAAAAGGTCTCACAGAGACAAATATAATAGCTGCCATGGTTTATATAAAAGTCATAAAAAAAACAATACAACCCTTTGGCCTACAAATTACCAATCAAACCCAAAAAGTACGAGGAAAGTTATTACTCAAGTTGATAGCAATCTCCTTGATAGCTTTGTTGATAAAAAGCCAAAGTTGAAAAACCATATTAGACCTAGGTTCACAAGACCTTCTACATAGCCCCACCTCATCACGAAGTAAGAGAGGATTTATTCATCCCCTCATCGCCCATATTATCATCTCATCAGCAGCCCCATCATAGAATACAATGCCCCCTGACACCTGCCCACCCGACACAGAGCAATTAGAAAAACCCCCAAAAGTAGAGGATCAAGAGGATCAAGGGTCTCAAACAGATGCCATAAAAAAAGCTCCAAAAACTCCAGCTCTACTCAGTTGCATACCGCTATCTTATATCTGACATACAAAACATACAAAACTAATTAATGGACAGAATTATGCTCCATGACTCAGAAAAAATCTAAATCCCTTTAGAGCCACATGCTCGAGGGAGGGAATCTCAGCATAGAAAATAATAGAACTTGCTGGAGGGACAGGTTCATAACCCAGAGGTTCCCTTCGCTGAATGGAAGAATTCCAGTTCATGGTGAGCAGAGCACTTCACTGAATCTTCAAGAAGAATCTCAATAAGTGGATGGGGGATTTAGGTTTGTCCCAGGGATCTAGTATGAACCTATGAACCTAAATCTTGAGTGCACATTAGAATGCCTTGTAAGGTTAACCAGTCCTGTGTTGGAATATTGTAAGCATTTTTTTATCATATGTATATCTAAAACATTTAATTTATTTACACATTGAAACCAGCATAAGAATCCATTTTGTTCCCAGGAGGTTATTGTTTCCCTATATATTTTGTGAGGAAAGTTCTTAGTGATGGTAAATGGGGTGAAAAGGTCAAACCAAAGTTTTATATCTATGTTTGCATTGATAAGTTTCCTAAAGGAATTGATGTAATGGTTAATCACTGTTGTTTTAGAAGGTTTTGTTATATTATATTTTATACTTATGCATAGTATGTACCAGGGTTTGTTAGATTTGTCTAGTATTAAAATGTTTTTTAGCAGATTAAATTAATCTGTTAATATAGCCGTTGTTAATTCTTTCCAGTTGGCAAAATAATTTAGGTTTATCCAGTCTATTTTAGTTTTAAGCACAGATGCTTTTAATATATGTTTTTATTTCTGGGAAGTTTAATCCTTCTTGTTTCCAGGGTCTAATGTGATGAGTTAGAGCTACTCTATTCTTTTTGGGATGCCATACAAATTTTATTAAACATGAGTTTATTTCTTTAAGAATGCATCTTTCAGGAATTAATTGTATTGTTAATGCTGCATATAGTATTTTTGGCAATAAGACCATTTTTATTAATTGCAGTCTGTCTTCAAAAGTTAATATAATTTTGTTTCACTTTTCTATTTATATTTTTATTGTTTCGATAATGTTTTTATAATTTATTAATATTGTTTTGTTTATATTTTTGCATAACACTATTCCTAAATAATTTAGCATACGTTCTTGTTTTCTTATGATGGATTTATCTGTAACTTGTAGTTCTTTTTTCTTATTTTAAAATAAAAATGTTGATTTTGATCTATTAAAGTGTAGACCTGAAATCTTATAAAATTTCTCCATTACTTCTTCTAGTTCTCCTAATGACTCTCTGGAGTTTGATAGGGCTAATAAAATATCATCAGCAAAAAACATTATTTTAGATATGTACTGGTCATAGACTACTATTCCTTTTATTCTTGGATTATTGTGTATTATTTCTGCAAGTATTTATACAGCCAAAGCAAATAAAATAGGAGAAAGGGGACATCCTTATTTAGTACCTTTCATTATATGGATAGATTCTGAAGTGAAAGGACATAATTTAATGTAGGCTAAGTTATTAATATATATGTTTTTAGTAATAAGATGAAGGGAGGAGAAAATTCAAATAATGCTAAAGTTTTAAATAGATATTCCCAGTTGAGGGAATCAAAGTTTTTTTCTATGTCTAATCCAATTACAAGTGTTTCTCTATCTTCTTTATTCACATAATCTATAAGAATAAGTATCCTTTTAATATTATCATGTGTGTGCCTGTTATATAAAAATCCATTTAGATCATTATTACTTGTCTTTGAAAGTGGGATTTTTATTCTGTTAGCTAGGATTGACATGAATATTTTGTAACCATTATTCGGTAATGATATAGGTCTGTATGAGGTGCAAAGGTCTGATGGTTTATTATCTTTTAGAATTAGTGTTATGAGAGAATATTTCCATGAGGGTGGTATTTTTGCTTCTAACTGGACTTCTAGCAAAGTTTTATGAAAAAGGGAGATTACTGTTGAAGGGAAGAGTTTGTAAATTTGCGTAATTATACTATCTATCCCTGGAGCTTTGTTAGATTTACTTTATTTTATCTTTCAACAATTTCTTTGTAGTTTATAGGTTTTTGTAGGTCTAGTTTTAAGTTTTCTGGAATTTTTTTTTATATTGATAAGGTTTGTATCGAAGTTTATTTGGTTGGTATCTAAATCTTCTTTTTTGAAGTGTTCCATATGATGGAACTGAAATGCTTCAAGGATGTCTCCTATATCAGATACTTTTTTCCCTTTCTTTTCATGATATGTACTATTTTTCATGATATTCACTACTAATGTTATTTGCTTTAGATTGTATTTTAATTCTTGTAGATAAGTTATGCAGCTATCTGGGGGAGGAGGCTAATGAGTTTATTTTTAATTTTTCCAAGGCTAGACAAGTTTTATATGCTAGAATTTCATTATTTTTTTTATTTAATTCCTCTATTTCTTTTTTGACTTCTGGACAATTTTGATTTTTTTTAGATTTTGATATCAAGAGTCTGGTTTGCAAGTCTAATGATTCATATTCCCACTTTCTAACTTTGTTTTTGTACCAGCTAAGGGTCTTACCAAATAAATACGCTTTTAACGAGTCCCAAACCATGACTCTTCTGATTTCTATTGTATTATTAATTTCAAGAAATAATTGTAGTTCAGACAACATCCAGGGTCTGAATTCTCTAATTTTCGTGATATATGATGGAATTCTAGTTGAGAGGATTAATGGTTTAAACTCTGTTTGGAACTTCATTATCAGAGAGTCATGATCTGAGAAGGGGCATGGAACTATTGAGAAGTTGAGGATTTTTGTTTGTAAATTTTGAACTATGAATAATTTTCCTATTCTAGTTTGTGTTTCAAATCTATGGTCTTTATGGGAAAAATAATAAGGATTTATCATCTTTTACTTTAAAAGTGTCTATTCCCTGTGGTCGCGTGGGTTTCCTCCAGGTGCTCCGGTTTCCTCCCACATCCCAAAGACATGCTGTAGGTGGATTGGACACTCTAAATTGGCCCTAGATGTGAGTGCATGTGTGTGTGTGTGTGTGTGTGTGTGTGTGTGTGTGTGTGTGTGTGTGTGTGTGTGTATGTGTGTGTGTGTGTCTTCTGTGGAAGGTTGGGTGCTGAGCTGGCAACTCGACACCATATAACTCAACTGCCAATCATGAGCAGACAGGTGATCCACTGTGGTGACCCCTAACCACGAAAAGCTGAAAGAAGAAGACTTTAAAAGTGTCTATTAAATTAAATTAATCAATCCATCTAAGGATTTTGAAATAGTAGCTATGCAAAAAGACTTCTTGGTGGTTTCAGAAGCTTCTAAGGTACAATTAAAGTCTCCTCCCAGTATAAGATTTCCTTTATAACTGTTAGAAATAAAATCTAGGTGTTTTTTTAACCGTTCTTGCTTGAATTCCTGGCAACAAATATAGATTAGCTAAGGTTCATATTCTGTTATTAAATTTAATTATAAGAAACGCTAGTAAGCCTTCTTTGTCTTCATATTTAAAAATAACTTTTGGAGTGATTATGTTTTTCTTCCAGAGAATTGATATTCCTTTTGTCTTTGTTCTATAGGAGGATTGAGCTAAAACTGTATAGTCCTTAGGGTTCCAAATAAAGCTATCATTAGTCTTAAAATGCATTTCCTGGAGAAATACTACTTGTGCCTTATTTAGATTTAAATATTTTAGTAAGTTTGATCTTTTATTTGCATTATTTAAGCCATTAGTATTTAATGATAAGAATGTTAAATCCATTTCAAGTTATTGTTGGAAGAAACATTTTGCTTCTTTTTTTATTTTGATTATAGTAGTTATACCATATTCTCTGATAACACTGAATGTTATTTTTATGTGTGTAAACTTGGGAGTGTAATTTAATGTTCTTTCTTCTTTAAATACAAGTAGTGTAAAATTCTGGTCAGGCTTTAAAATGTACTTCTATAAAACATTAATTCTAAAGTATCAAATACAAGTAAATATGAATTTCCCATTAAACATGAAATGAAAGTCATTCCTAATCTAATAGATAAAGATAGATCTATTGGATTATCACTCATACATTTAACCAACAATATCAACTGAACTCCATATGTTAAATTATTATATGGAAAATGTTCTTAAAAGAGATATGAAATTCTATATTATTCTGTTATTATTATATAGTATTTTATATATCAGGATGGAATGTTAGTAGTGTAAACAATTATTTTGTTGACTTAGAAAATATCCAATATTTAGTTACCCTTAAGAGATCCCAAACATGTCAGATATGTCATTTCAGATAAATTAAATGCAACAGAGGAGCATACACTAAATAAGCCAACAACAAATAGATTATTGCTAAAATAATTTGACAAAAATGACTCTGTAGGAGACAATGAGTGATTACTAATGAAATATGAATTTACTGTAGGTGTACTGTCCTCCTTTACTTTCCCACTCTTCAGCTCACCAACTTCAACTTACACTTATGAAAAGACATGGCTTATCAGTGGTATCCTGACTCTGAGAAGAGGTGCCCTACATTCTAGTGTGCAGTGCTTTTACATATGTATAGATATACAAAGCAGAGTCAAAGAATGAACTATGATCACCCTAACAATTCCCACCCTGCATAGGGCACCTCCTGCTTCCAGAATGGGTAATCACATCAGGTCTAGAATGAATGTGTAAGTACCCATATGGTAAGCAAGACTTAGTACTTACCTTAGGCAAGTATTAATCAGATAGTGTTTAGAGCATCTTAGAGAGTTCTCGGGGCAGTTAGAATACTCCTAAGCCTCACCTCCCAAGACCAAAAACAGAGATTTCCCTTCCCTTTCTTTCCCTTGTTTTAAATCAGTACTAATAAAAGAAATTCAGCAAACATAGGTAAACAGAAATAACATTCAGTAGTCCATCTTGTACATGACCCGCAATCCATTAAACAAATCAGTGACTAACATCACTTTAGTAAACATTATAAAGACAAATTAGAAATAATTTCCTAGCTCTTTAAATTTTCAGATAAAGCAAAATGTTAACAATAAGCTATTTTAACTAAAAGTATAAAGCATTTCAATTTTCCTTGCATGTATACATTTCTACTTATATTGTAGTGTCAATAGCTGTCTTTGAAATCTGTACAATACTTCACTTCTTCAAATCATTCCTTTATCAATTCAGGTTTTGTTTTGTCAAAACGGCAACAATATTTCAAGGTCACAATTAATATTTAGACTGATGTTTCAAATAAATAACTTGTCAGTTGTCAATTGAGTTAGTTTAGAATGTATGGTTAGTGCAAATATAGCAGGTTGCAAAAATAATATGTATTTATTCGTGTACTCTAGAGACTGTCATATGCAAATGACATATATAATGTAGCTTATATAGAGCAGATAACTTATAGATTCAGGTTGTTAAAGTAAAGTTATGCTTATTATTCAGGCAGTTTCATTTAAGTTCACAAGTAATTTGGGGACATTTCAGTTGAGTTTCCAGGAATGTGTAGTCCAATGTGAATAACTTATGAAGTTATTTCCTTAGATTGTAATTCAGTTTAATAGCTAAACAACATTACTTTTTTATTATTTGTTATCTGTGAGGCTAAATGCACTTCGCAGATTCACAAAGTCCATAGAAACTGCCACAGTTTTTTTCTGTTGCTATGACAATGCAAATATAGCAGTTCCTAATCAATGAGTGATAAAAAAAAAAAAAAAAAAAACTGAAATAGTTTACGAGGCTGATAGAATATAAGGAACGCTTCACTTCTCACAAGCAACAGCACATTTTTGCCTCCTTTTATTTATATTATGTTAATATTATAGGAAATAATTCAACTGACAGTATGTATAAAAACAAAACATTTCAGAGTTAATCGCTAACATGCCCCGTAACCCATTAAGCATAACAGTGTCCACCATTAATCTAATAACTATTGTAATAACATCTAAATGAGTCCACCTTTCCTCATAAACATGTGTCACAATTCATTAAACAAAGCAGAGTCTTACATCTGACTAATAATCATTTTAAAGACAAATAATAGTAATTTCCTTGCTCTTCAGACTTTCTGATATCGCAAAAAGTTAACAGTAAGCTATTTTAACTGGAAGACTAAAACATTTCAATACTTCCTTGTGAATATACTGTAGTGTATACTGTGGTGGTGGTGCTGCGGTAGCGTTGTCGCCTCACAGTAAGATGCTGTCCGGTTCGATTCTCAGCTAGAGCGTCTTCTGCGTGGAGACATGTGTGAATGGGCGTACCTTTGTTGAAGGTTGTGCGTCAGAGCTGGCAACTCAGCATGTAAAAATCTACTGCCAATCATTAGCAGACTGGAATTCCACTGTGGCAACCCCTAACCAGAAAAAGCCGAAAGACACAACAACTTATACTGTAGTGTCAAGAACTGTCTTTGAAATCCATGCATTACTTCACTTCTTTCAAGTCATTCATTTTACAGTTCAGATTATAATTTGTCAAAATGTCAATAGCATTCCAAGGGCACATTTAATATTTAAACTGATATTTTAAATGAATAGCTATCAGTTGCCAAGTGAGTTTGTACAGAGTGTGAGGTAACTGCAAAGATAAAGTGTTGCAATAAGTAAGTAATATGCATCTTTTCATGTGCTCTAGAGACTGTCAATTTCAAGTAGCTTATAAAATGTAACTTTTACAGTGCAGGCAGCTTGTGGAATCAGCATGTTAAACTGAGTAATACTTTTTAATCAAGCAGCTACATTAAGTGCACATGTAATTTGGGAACATTTCAGTTGTGTTTCCAGGAATATGTAATCCTTTGAGGATAAATCATAAAATATTTACAAATAGTCCTATTATGTATTTATTTTACTTTGCTTAGGTTGTCTTTCATTTTAATAACTAAACAACATTACTTTTTCTTATTATTTATCTGTGAAGCTAAATGCACTTCACAGGTTCACAGTGTCCTTAGAAACTGCCGCAATTGCTTACTATTGCTATGGCAACACAAATAGAATGTGAAGAAAGTTTCACTTCTCTTAACCAACAGTACATTTTTCCCTCCTTTTTTTTTTTTTTTTTTTTAAATATATATTTGTTAAGACTAAAAGGAAATGATTCAAAGGACATATGTAAATGAATGGAGCATTTCAGAGTTAATCACAAACATGTTCCCAATCCCCATAAGCATAACAGTGACTATCATTAATCTAATAAATATTGTAGTAACAATTAATGGTACTTTTCCGTTATCGGGGCAACACTTTCAATGCGAGCGTTCAGCTGAAATCCAGAAACTTGACATGTCTGTCGGCCACATGTGTGTAAAAAGTATTTGTCTTAAAAAATTTTTCTAAGAAAAAATGAAGTTATCTGGATAAACTGTCCACATGCCTGGTTAACAGACATGTCTTGCTACTGGATTTCAGCTGAGCGATGACATTGAAAGTGCTGCGAGAAATGCTAAAAAAGGTAAATAAATGCAGCAAATGTGGAAACAATGGGCTTTCTTCATTTTTATTTCTGTAGCATATACAATCGTTATAATTGCCCTACCAGAAAGGAAAAATGAATGATCTCCCTGTACAGTGTCTTCTTACTGTTAACATCCTGCGTGCGGTACCCAAGTCATGAGGCAATTGGCTATCACAGGCAACACCTCCGTGCAAAGCGTCTTGCCAGTCCCTTCCCCCACATTCATCTCGCCGGGCTGTCCTGCAAATAATATTAAGTATGACACAGAAATGAAGGAAAATAAGATACACTTAGTCCCCCAAAAAAGAAACATTTTCACTGTAAACTTGAGCCATTCACACTTTGAGAGAATGCTTTAAAGTGTTTCCTTGTACATGACATGGTGTTTTTATTGGGCATTTGCTCCTGCAGTTCCTGAGCCCCGAATGCTGTGTATTGTCATGTCCGTAAGGAGTTACTGCAAACATCATGTAAATTGGATAAAAGTTAAAGAGGAAAGATGTGACTTCTACATTTTTGAGACACGTTAACATGAACACCAAAAAGATGAACAGCTTAAAGACATGTAAATAGAGTAGTATCGGAGCTCAGCAACCGCTTTAAAGGTGCTGCCTCGATAACGGAAATGTACCCAATTAATTAAGTTCACTATTCCAATTAGTGTACCTTAAAACTAGCCTACTTTAGACTATTATTTATCTATGTATAGATAGTGAGTTATTAAATACATACAGACTATATTAATATAGTAAATAGGAGAGAATTTAGAAAGGGAGACAAAATGTAGTTAAAATAAATAATGAGAAAAGAGAGAAAGAAAAGAGAAAATTAAGAGAAAATACACATATACTATGTATATTGATTTACAGTATAAAATATTTTATGTGCTATATAACCCTCCTTCTGTGAAAGAAAAGTACCCTGTTTTACATACCTGAGGTAATGTGAAAACCCTCATGTGTCATCTATTTTCAAAAAATATAGATAAAGATTCCAGTGGTTAGTTACCTTTGTTTTAAAATTCCAAGCAGTAAAATTGGTCCTTTAAAGTAATGTTAAAACAGTTCATATCATAGTAGATGCTTTGAGAAATCTGGCTGTTACAGTATCAGTCTTTTGCTTCTTCTTTTTGACATCTGTCCAGATATTTGCTTCTTTTGTTCTCTTGAGAGAAAGTGACTTCCAATCCATATCTTCTGGTAAAGTAATCACATTATTAGTTTTAATAAATGAAGAGGCTTCCTCTAAGTCAATAAAAGTCCTCATCTTGTTGGCATACAGTATTCTTATCTTAGCTGGATATGCAAGTTGTGCCTTGATATTATTTTGTTTCAGAAATGTTATCATTGGCCACACTTTTTTCCTTTGTTCCATTATTCTAGATGAATAGTCGTTATCATATCTTATCAGGCTCTGTTTATATTTTAGAGGTGCCTTCCTCCAAGCAGATCTTAAAATCAGTTCCTTGTCCAAGTATGAAAGGAATTCGATAATTACTGACCTAGGAGGAGAGTTTGAGTTAGTGGCAGGTTTCCCAAGAGCTCTGTGAACCTTTTCAATGCCAAAGGAAAGCCCTTCTTTTAAATTTAAAAAGTCAGGTATCCAGCTTGATAAAAAGGAAATAATATCCTCACCTTCTGTGTTTTCAGGTAATCTGAAAATCCTGATGTTATTTCTACTCTCCCTATTTTCCAAGACATCTACTTTATTAGCCAACTAACTGTTTTGTTTAAGAATCAGTTCTTTCTGTGTTTCCTCTTCCTTAAGTCTGCTTACTAAGTCATTTAGAGAAACCTCTATTCCTGTTATCCTTGTCTGGTGGTGTTGTAGCATTTCCTTGAGGGTGTCAGCCTGTTTTTGACTGCTTGTTTTAAGATTTTCTAGGTTCTCTTTAAAATCATTTATCTTCAAAGACAACTCCTGCAGGGTAGATGTCATCTGTTGTAGTTCCTTCTTTAAGGCAGCATCCTGGTGAGAATTTCCTGAGTTGCTCATTTTAACAAGTGAATATATCTCCAAGCTTTTTGACAGGAAATTATTTGTAAAACTTCACCAAAGTTTCTAATTATGTAAATTAGTCCTTTATCTAAAAGATTTTATACTTTGAAGAAAAAAAAGTATACTTTTTCCTGTTTTATTTAACTAGTTATATGAATACTGATGCTTTCAGTTAGCCATTCAGCTCTGCAAAAATCAAGTTTTTTTTTTTTTTCTGATTTTTTCTGGGCCTTCTTGAAGTCTGGCTCACTAGCTACACTTTCCACTGTTGAATCCCCCACACCTGCTCTAGTAACCTTCCCCATCTTATTATGTACCCCCCCCCCCAACATCCAGACAAAAGTTTTCTTAACTAGTTTGTGCTACCCGCACCATTTCCTTTACTATCCCTTTTCCTTTACAATCAGTCCAGCTGGTGTAGCGTGCTTGCACTACCAATAATGTCATCTCCATCGTCTGTGTAAGTTTCTGGCTCTGTACTTTTCCCTCTGGGAATAGCGCCACTAGACTGTGAATGTGTGTGTTTTGATTTACAGTTAAGAGCATTAAATGTTTATTATTTCCCCATCAGTGTAGTGTGTCAGAGGCTGTAGCACAGTTTCATTTGAATTCTCACCATCTCCGGTTAACCAGAAACGGCTTTATAGATGCACTCCTGCAAAGAACTACTACGTGTACTGTAGACTGTGCAGTTCTTCTGTTTGTTATTTTTGTAATAGTATATCTTTATCTCTTTACTAAAACTGTAATAGTATTGCTTTTTTTCACTGCTGAAATTATTTGTGCATTTCACATTTAGACATTGGCTTATGGTATAATTCCTGTTCAAACTGCATATTTAGCTAGTAATGTTGTACTGTGTTCTGTGGAATACACTACCTTGTCTAACTGATGAAATAGCATGAACTCCATAAATATTTATTATATTTTCAGTTAGAACTGCATTTTAGTCCAACCTTGCTCTTTCCTGGTCTCATCTCCCTCGCTCTCTCGTTGTTCCCCTTCCTCTCCACTGTCCTGGTTTCTCTTATACTTATTTCTCCCTTCAGCCTTTACTGCTTCTGGATCACTGTCTTTCTCTCTTGACTCTCTACTGTGTTGTGTCCACTACTGCCTCTCTTACACTTTCACACTCATGCTCTGCTATGTATAATGGCCTAGATCTGTCTCTCCTTACTGCATTACACCTCTCGGTCTGCATAAGTTGTAATAACTGCTGTTTTTCTTTTTCTTTTCAGCCCTAAACCACAGCAAAGTTTTTCTTTT
Source organism: Protopterus annectens (assembly GCF_019279795.1). Taxonomy (NCBI): domain Eukaryota; kingdom Metazoa; phylum Chordata; order Ceratodontiformes; family Protopteridae; genus Protopterus; species Protopterus annectens. The sequence goes on from NC_056741.1 coordinate 1,451,475,393, forward strand.
CCCTGCTGTATCCCACACTGTGTAAACTGTAGAAGAACAGACACTCTGTGCACTTACAGGACCCTTGAATTTGCAAATCTTTGTTGACTAAAAGGAAAACAATAAATAATCAGTGTAGGTTTTCAACTGCTATTATTTTCCATTGTATACGCACTACCTTTACTATCTACTGTAAGCAACCACACCACCAGGGATGGGGTTGTGAAGTATATCATTACCTATTCTAAACTGCTAATATTCCCCCACCCACCTTAAACCTAAGGCACATATTTCCCAAATTGTTATTTCTCTTTCTTCCGTGCAATAAGCCATACATACAGTAAGCAATGGTGTGATAGTTTTTGGGACTTGTTCTTAGACCCTGTGCTCTCTGTTTCTGTTGTATACCCAGGGAAACCTACCAAATAGCAAAATTAACTGGAATATTGACAATTGCCACTCACTGCTTGTGGCCCAAATCAATCCAGGGTTCTCTCTAACAGCCTTTTTCTACTTTTTCTTCCACTTATTAGCTCTGTACATAATCTCTCTGCATAGCTTGTGTTTGCCTTACTTGGTATTTTTGATTTAATGTGGTAGGCAAAGGTTACACTTTACATTTGAGAGCTTGTCAAACTACTAATATCTATAGGCTTAAAGCACCATACTTACCTCCCTTTCTGATAAGATTTTTTGATTGTTTCTGGGCCCTCTTGAGGTTTGGCCAACTACTATCCTTGCCTTACTGTAAAGACTCACAGCCTCATACACTACAGGGATATCACCTGGAGAAACTAGAAAAAAAAACGAAACCTCTTTCAACCTTCAAAAATATGGAGAACTACGTAATCAAACTAAAAATTACGTCAACATCAATAAAAAAAACTTTTACTTAAAGCCACAAGAAAAACATCACTCTGATCCCAGAAAATTCTGGAATACTGTAACCAAGCTCCTGCACCCTGGTAAGCCCTCTGCTCCTAACCCTTCCCCTCATAGCCCCACCTTACACACTGCTACACTTCTTAACTCCTTCTTCATTGACTCCATACAGATATTGCTTAAAAAATATACAGGTACCCACCCTTCTGCTCCCTCCCATTCAGCCCAATATTTCTTTCTCTCTTAAACCTGTCCCACAGCCAGTATTACATCTCTTTTTAGTAAACCTAAAACATGCTCCCCATCAGAAGATAACTTACATCCTTTTTTCCTAAAGTTAGCAGCAAATAGCATTGCTTATCCCATCACCATATTAATCAACAGATCGATCCAATAGAATGCAGTGTGTGAAATCTGGAAACAATTCTATGGCATTCCTCTGCATAAAGGTGGAAACTCCACTGACCTCTTCTAATTTTAGGCCAATCGCTATTCTCTAGTTCATCTACTACAAGAACCTCTCCTCACCCCAACCCAGCATGGTTACTGCCCTAACCACAGTACATCCACCACCCTAATATATTTCACTCAATATCTTTCTAGATCAAGAGATAATAACAAATTAGTATCATGTTTATTCTTTGACCTCTCAAAAACCTTTGATACTCTCTCCCACAATTTATTTCTGTCCTAAATCTCTGATCTTAAGTTCTCCACTTCTACTCTTTCCTGGTTCTCCAGCAATTTCTCCAATAGATTATAGTCTGTAAGATGACTGTCCACAACCTCCCCTTTCCACCAAGTTCAGACCAGGGTTCCCCAAGGGTCAACCCTTGGTCCCCTGTTATTCAACATTTTCACTAACAATCTTTACCACTCCTGTCCAGACTCCTCTCTAATTCAGTATGCTGACTATTCTACAATTATTTCCACATCAAACAATCTCTTCCACCTAATTACTCTTACCCAAGAATCTCTTCACTTTGTTGAAAAATGGCTAACCTCTAATCAACTCCTTCTTAACCCAAATAAAACCAAGCTCCTCCTCTTCCTCCCAAAATTCTCCAACATATCAAATCTACCTTTACCCTTACCAACACTACCATTAAGGTTGAACCCCACACTAAATGACTTGGGGTCATTATTGATGACCAGCTAAAATTCAATCTTCACATTCAAAAGTCCATCAAGAAAACTCATCAGAAACTTGGCCTTCTCTATAGAAACAAGATTCCTGACACATGAATCCAGACTCACACTAGCACAAACCTATATTCTACACACTCTATTATATGCCACCCCAATCTTTACTAGCCTCTAAACAAATCTCCTGAGAAAAACTTGAGCTTACCTACAATACAATAGCTAGATTTGCTGCTAACCAACCCTACAACTCACATCACTGTCAATCACTAAAAAACCTACATAGGTTCATAGGTTGGTACTAGGCTATCAGCCCTAGGGCCTATACAAGCCTAGCCATAACAATTACCTGGCTATTTCTTCCCACACTATTTACTTCCCTGGACCCCTGTCTAGCAGGGTGACTACTGTGATCCCCGGGGTGAATTTCCATTCTCCCATCCAATTGTCAAGGTTCCTTTTGAAGAGGGCCAAAGAGGTGCTCTGCTTGACATGTATGGTCATTCTATTCCAGAGTCTGGGGCGTCCCTGGGTCAGGAACCTATCCCTCCAGCATGTTTTGTTTATTGTGATGACAAGGTTTCGATCCCTGGAGCATGTGGCTCTGAGGGATTGGGATTTCTTTAAGTGTAGCATGTCCAACAGCTCTGGGTTTGACATGGCCTTGTATGCTAGGCAGAGATCACCTCTGAGTAGACGATATGCGACAAAGTATAGCTGGAGTTTTTTTTAAGGTGGTCAGCATAGGGCATCTTCTTTAGGCCTGTGATTCTTTTAGTGAGGTATTTCTGTGGCCTTTCCAGTTGTCGGAGATGTCTTGAGAGGTACAGTGTCTAGATTTCACCACAAACTCCTACTGCCTCAACTAACATTAACTCACTTTATCATAAACAAACCCCTGTCATATCCTGCTTTCTCTACTGTCATCTCACCTTACATTCCTAACTGTACACTCCGTAGCTCAAAACAACACCTCCTGCATGTCTACAAACTTAATAAAAACATTGGCAAACCTCTGTATAATTACTCTGCAGCCTCTGCTTGGAATAACCCCTCCCCCCATCTAAGAGCAATCCCCAATACTAATATTTCAAAAAACATTAAAAGACAGTCTACTACACTCTAGGACTTGCTCTTGCACTGACTCTACCTAAATTCTTATTCTTCTTTTCATCCTACTAAGCTACCTCCTTCTGCCTGTATTTTTCAGGTAACATTACTTGTGGTTAAGCGATTATGTACATGGAGAAACTGTATTGTCATCACTGTTTTATCTGTACTATATTTTTATCCATCACTTAGCTTTGTAAAACAGAAACCTGTATATGTGTGTATATCTATCTGTCTATCAATATATATATATATATATATATATATATATATATATATATATATATATATATATATATATATATATATATATATATATATATATATATATATATATATATATATATATGGTCTATATTACAATGTCGAACTTGTATAAGTATAAAAATATCGAACCCTAAAGTCTGAAATCCAAAAATAACAAAGCCACGGCACATCGATTTTTTTCCCAGGGAAAAAAATCAGTGGGCCATTTTCGGGGCTTTGTTATTTCCTCCACTGTGGTGCGATATTGGAGTTGGTATCTGTATAAGTGGGTGCGGGGGTGTGAGAAGTAAGTTTCAAGTTTAATTTTTTTTATTTTGTCACTGGGAAAAAAATGTTGTTCTGTGTTTTTGGTATTCTTGGGTTTTGGACTTTAGGGTTCGATATTACATTTGAACTTTGTGATATAGGCCCATATATATATATATATATATATATATATATATATATATATATATATATATATATATATATATATATATAGGTCTACCTGAAAATGCTGTAATCTTGAAACGCCGATGACGAGAACACCAACACCGGAAGATCGACAACGGGGAAGAGCGACAGTTCAGAATCCCCTCGCTGAGAACACCGAAATGTAAAGGTAAGTGTGCAATAGGGATGGACATTAGGTTCAGGGTGTGGGTAAGGTAAGTGTGCTATAGCGACGGTCTGTAGGGTTAGGGGTGGGCTAAGTGAGTTAGGGTTAGGGCGCAGGTCAGGTGAGTGTGTGATAGTGACAGACGTTAGGGATAGGGGTGGGTTAAGTGAATTAGAGTCAGGACGTGGGTTAGGTGAGCGTGCGATGGTGACGGACCTTAGGGTTAGGGTTAAGGTTAGTGCATAGATAGTTGTGTATGTAAGGTTCAGTGTAGGTTTGTAAGGTTTTTGGTGTGCTTGTGTTGTGTGTAGTTTTTGGACAGGGGATTTGTTTTGTTTGTTGAGTGTCGGGATTGTGGTTTGTCAGATGTGTGACATTTTGTGTTTCTCAACTTTCGGTTTTGTGGTGTCGGTGATTTCATTGTCAGTGTTGTAGCTCGTCAGTGTTTTCAGGTAGACCCATATATATAGATAGATTTACAGATAGATATACTGTTATCCTGATGGTAAAATTGCATCTTGTACTTATTGTGTTATTCATGTTTAGACTTTGTTAAAACAAAATGCTATATATGTATACTTTTATTTTGAATGTTATTATCTTCTACATATATATGTTACTACTTATTTTATACTTTTATACACACCCTTTTGCTCAAGTTCCATTATATCACATTCCTGTTACAGATTGATATTTTCTTGGAATCTACAACTTTCCTGCTTTAAACATTGCTTTTGCACATTTATCAAGACCCAATGACATTCTTATTAGGTATGTAATATGTAGGGTTAGGGTTAGCACACATGAGTAAGATTGGGCCCCCCCATCCACCTTATTTATGTGTTAACCATAACCCTACCCTTGCAATTGAACCTAATTGTACACATTACATTGCTAACACTTGTGTTGTCTGTTTTTGTGTCTCAGTGATCATATACATGCACATAGATGTCCTGCATTTCATTGACTGCATAGCTGATCAACATTATATATGGCTATGTTTTTTATCAAATGCATTTTATTTATTATTTTTCCTCTAGACAACTTTGCTTGTAATCAGTATATCAGCGTAACTGAGGTTTAACTTTGGTTATGTTTGTGCAGTCATGGAGTTGGTACACATAAGTTAGAGCTGTTGGGGATGGTGAAGCCCCCACACCATGGGTTTAGGTTCATAGGTTCATAGATGTGTACTAGGCTAATAGCACTGGAGTCTTTACAAGCCTAGCCCATAGGATTACCCTGGCATTGTGCCACCTGACCTTAGTTCACAGTGCCTATTTTATGTAGAGACACTTGAAAAGGGCCAGGGAGGTGCTCTGCTTGACATGCATGGGAAGACTATTCCAGAGCAAGGGCAGTCTCTGGGTTATGAACCTGTCCCTCCAGCATGATTTGTTGATTGTGGTAATGGGGTTGAAGTCTCTGGGGCATGTGGTTGGATTGTGATTTCTTTAGTTATAGCATTTCTAACAGAGCTGGGTCAGACATGGCTTTGTAAGTCAAGCAGAGATCGCCTCTAAGTAGGCGATATGAGACAAAGAATAGTTGGGTTTTTTTGTCTGTCCATATAGGACAAGCGTTTAATGCCTAGGATCCTCTTTGTAAGGTACTTTTGTGGCCTCTCCAGTTGTTGCAGGTGTCTAGTGAGGTACATGCCAAATGAGGCATTGTACTCGATGACTGGCCTAATGAGGGAAGAGTAGAGGGAGGCAATGACTTCTTTCTTCCTGGATGCAAAACTCTTAGTAATGAAATGTGCCACATAGAAGGACATTCTGACCACAGTGGCAATGTGGTGGTCTAAAGAGAGGTTGCTGTCAACCTGTATTCCCAGATCTCTTATAACACTTTCTGTGTTCAGTGGACTACTATCGATGTGTTAATTCAAGGGAACTGGGTTTCTCCCAAAGGGGATGATGACATTTTTGGCATTGAGCTTAAGGCCATGGTTCTGACATCAGTCGTTGATCTCAGTGAGGCCTTTCTGTAGGTTGTCAACATTACTTGGGGAGTTAATAATAGCTCTCAACTTGCAATCGTCTGTGAACTTTGTCAGCCAGATTTCCTATGTGTTGGTGTGGACTTCAGAGACATAGATACCAAACAGGAAAAGACCCAGGACCGAACCCTGTGGGACTCCACTCCTGACTGGTCTGCAGTCCGACTTGGATCCAGCTACTTTCACACTGTGGGTTCTATCTGTGAGCCAGTTTGCAACCCACCTAGTGATATAGGGGTTAATGCCTAGCTTAGTGAGTTTTTCTACGTTTCCTGAGTGGGGAATGGTATCAAAGGCCTTGGCCAGATTAAGGTAGGCTGTATGAACCACCTTGCCTTCATCCACAGCTCTGGTGACTGACTCAAAGAAGTTGACCAAATTAAGCAGGCATGATCTACCCTTCACAAAACCAAACCGTGTAGGATCCAGAGTTTGGAGATTCCCTATATCCTTGTTTATTAGGTCCATAATGATGCATTCCACAGCTTTGCATATCAGACTTGTCAGGCTAATGTGGCAATAGTTTCCAGGGTCTGTAGTCACTCCTCCTTTGTGGAGAGGGATGACTGTAGCAGTGAGCCATTTGGTAGGGACAAAGCCTGAAGTGTGATTCTGATTGAACAGGGCACACAGGTGAGGTGCCAGTTCACTCTGTAGTTCATGTAGAACACAGCCAGGGATATTGTCAGGTCCCACAGAAGCTGTATTCTTGGCCTTTGACAGTGCTGTTTTAACCTGTGCATCAGTAATACTGGGTGCCTGGCAATCTACTGGTATTATATGTAATTGGTCCTTTAGGAGGGGAGAGAAGGGTAAAGTTGGCACTGAATCTGTCTGCCAGTATATTGGCAATATATGTAGGAGCTACCATTGTGCAGTAGCTCAGAGCAAATCTGGGTATTGCCATGGATATTCTTTACATAACTATAGAAGGCCTTGTGGTTGTCTTTACTATCTGCTGCAAATCTGTTTTCACATCTAGCTTTAGAAGATTTGATGAGGGATCTCAACTTTTTGTTGAGGCTGATGAGGGAGTTTTTCCAGTCTTGGGACTTTACCTTATTCCGCATCAGTTTCATCCTTCTATTGTAGAGTTTGTTTATGGCAGGGGACCACCAGATTGGCTTCCATTTTTTGGGGGAGATTGTCTTGGTTTTATTGGGTATGGTGAGAGTGGTGCATTTGTGTACATATTCATACAGTGCATTGGTGTATGACTCGGCAGTCATGCAACTATTCTCCATTTGCATGGGTACCGTGAAGTTAGCCACCTCTGTTTTTAGGATCCCAAAGTGAGCTTTGGAGATGTTTTTCATGGTGGTTACTTTTGCGGGGGGGGGGGGTTGTGAATTTCCAAAGTGATTAGTTTGTGGTCAGATATAACCAGGGAGAAGTTGACTATTGGTTTAGAGCAATGGTCACTCATATTAGTAATGACCATGTCAAGGATGTTGCTACCACTAGTGGGGGTAAGAATGATATGGTCCAAGGCATTGGAATTAATGAATTCCAGGAAACATTGGGTAAGTATATTGGTACATGAGTAGTTTTCCCAGAAAATGGAGGGGTAGTTGAAGTCGCCCAGTATGAGAGTGTTAGGTTGGACCCTAATATTCTCCAGGGTGCTTAGGAACATGGAGTGAGAGTCTTGGGACATGGATGGGGACCCATAGCAGGCTACAACCTGAATCATTGTCATACCCAGTGTTAGCTGCACCTGAAGTATCTCAGATGCATTATGTTGGGCTACCAGTCTAGAGGTGTGTGCATCCTTTAGGAATATGGAAACACCATCACCTTTGGAGCTTTGGTACAAGTTCTGGGGCTGAAAGATGTGGAATGAGATATAACCTGGTAGTGCAGGGGTGTTTTCTGCTGCCCTGAACCAGGTCTCTCTTACAGCACAAATGTCGATATTCTCCATTTTAAGGAGTATTTTGAGCAAGTGCATTTTGAAATTTAGACTTCTAGCATTGAGCAGCATGATACTCATATTGCATTTGTTTGTAGCTGTTATGGTGGTAATTTCGTCTTTGGAACACCGCCTAAGAAAAGGCACTACATGGGTGGCAAGAGCATTGGCCAGTATATGGAAGCCCAGGGATGACAGATGTAAGCCATCTCTGGCAAAGCATCGAAGTTTGTCAGTCATGTCATCCCAGGCAGACAGATACTGGATCACCTTAGAATGACACCAGTATCTTAGCCAGTTGTTGAAACCAATCATTTTCTGCTTGTACTGTTGTTTAATTCTGGGTGATGGTAGGATGTTGCTCAGGGCTAGGGTCATACCCGCCTGGGTTACATAATCCGAGAGCTCCTCCATGTCTCTTTTCATGTAGTCCAGGAAGGTACGTCTCAGGTCATTCACACCCACATGTACAATGACAGAGTCATATCTGTACCTGTTGTTGAGGGACCTGAGTGCATGCATTATGTGGCAGATCCTGGTGCTTGACAGGCAGCTGACTGTTACTTTCTCCTTATTCAACCTAGTGAGTGGGACATCAGTTTGCCTCACTATCAAGTCACCTGTGACTAGTGTGTTGGGCATGCTGTTTTGCCTTAGGGGCTTTGGTTGAGTGGCACACTGTTTAGGAGAGTTATGTGTCTCATGATTAGTGTTGTGTTGTGGTGGTTGAGTGTGCTTCTGCCTTGGAAGTCTCTGCTGTTTGGGTAGATTTTTATTGAGAGCCTCCACAAAGGTGGAGGGCAAAGGGCCTCATGTAAAATATGAGTTTGTGATTCATTGTATAGGCGTGTGTGTGTGTGTGTGTGTGTGTGTGTGTGTGTGTGTGTGTGTGTGTGTATATTATATATATATATATATATATATATATATATATATATATATATATATATATATATATATATATATGTAGATATTTACATACACACAGTTGTGCATTTACGTTGGACTGCTTATGAAAGTTTTAGAAAGCTGTAACCTATTTTAATTATTTCACATTACTATCCTCCTAAATTTGAGCTGGAATTTATTGTATATTTCTTTGATCATTTGTGTTTGAATGGTTTTATGGTACAAGTTTGTTGTAGGTGGTGTTAGCTGTGTATTGATTCGTGTGTGGGCAACAAAGTGATGATCATTTTTTGTGTGTGTGTGATTTTGTGTGTGTTCAGTATCATTTTTGGTAGTGTGTATTTCAGCAGTATTTGCAATCAGTATTTATAATTGCTTGCACATATGTGTGTGTGTGCATGTGTGTTGTGGAGTGTGCATAGGCACTATACAGCATAAACAAGGTTAACAGCATATTTCATAATGTATTTGTTATTACTTATTAATCAAGAAAATTCCAACTGGGTAAAGCCTATTTTCAGACAAGCACTGAGGTTAAGGATACAAATGATTACTACGCAATATAGTAAACAATAGATGACTTTGCAAAATAGCCAGTATACATTAATTACAGTCAGTAAAAGTATAGAGCTACTGTATAGTAAGTGTAAATTGTAATCTTTTTTTGCATTATTTGTTGTAACACTAATACATGGGTTGGGTATAGATCAGTATGGATATACTTCCAAATGTTGTGGGTCAACTGACCCATCTCAGAATGATGAGTATAATATAGCAATAACCGATACGTGGGTGTGGTATATTGAAGATTTACTCATGGCTGGTATGGTTTAATCATGAGAGTGAAGCCCGAGTGATTAAATAAATGCAGCCGTGAGTAAAGCTTCACTATACACACACCCACTCATTGGTTATTGCTGTTATACATTGATATTATTTAAGAAAGAAATTACTTTTCTTAAATAATCCCCATGATTCATTAAACTTTTTATTCCATGCAGGAACAGTGTATCCGCTCCTGCGCGGAATATGGCTACCGAGCGATTCAGCAAACAGCTGATCTGACATTCACGAGCCTGCCGACACTGTTCCTGCACAGCAAGCCATGCGGAATGCTAATTATCTCATTTGCTGGTGAAAACCATGCAAAGGAAGTGACTTAGCGATTCAGGAAGCAGGCAGGCATCTGTGCAGGAACAGTGCTAGTTGGAGAAATGTGTTTGGTTACTGCAAACAACAAAATGGAGGCATGACAGCTCAAATAAAAGCATGTATTATAAATTTTAGGCATGCCAATGACCAAATATATGGCCATTGGCATGGGAAAGTGTTTAATTTAATAAAAAAACAAAGTATTTTTTTTTTTGGCTGATCTCGGCTGTTTTAGCATAGGGCAGTGGCGCACAAACGGGATCATGCAGAAAATAAAAAAATGTAAAACCTCAATTTTAGGGGAAATCTGCATTTTGCCATTATAATCAATGGCATGCAGAATCAAAACATTATCAGGGAACACTGGTTGTCAAGGGGAAAGGCTCTGTGCCAGAGCAGTAACTATGGACTAAGGCAGTGGGGTATGCAAATGAGGGGACATTTACTGAATCACAAAATATCCTAAGTCCACACACTGCACCTAACCGTGCAGGTGCTAGAACAGGAGAGTGTAGGCAGGAGGAGCAGCTAACATGAAAAGGGGGTGTGTCTTCCTTGCTGTAAGCACATTGGAATTCTGTTGCCCGGGTTTGCGCTTAGCTAAACACAGCTAAGCAAGGGGATGTGTCTGAGACTGTAATATCTTACCCCATGAAATTAAGAGTGTGTTTGCATCCAGGGAGGGCCATTTCTGCTAAAATGTGTTTACCTTAGCTAAACAAGTGTGTGCATCACACTGGGACTTAAAAAAAAATTGGAAATAACAGCACTGTTTACATTTAGGCAACGGATTTGCATGCCACACCTCTGGGCTTAAAAGGGGTGGGGATGTGAAGGGGGGAAAGAAAAAAAGGGAAATAGCAAAATACAGCCACTCAAATACAAATAAAATAGCTAGTAGGTGGAATGTCTCAAAGTCAGCCAATCACACAGGCAGCATCTGCAGCACACCAGTATAAACTATGCAAACACCTTCCAGTCTGTTTTTTCCCTCAAACTCTGCACCATAGGTGTACACATATGGGGAATTTTAACTGACAAAACTAGCAAAAAATGTTAGGGGCTGCTGTCGTATTATTCTATCAGTATGTCCGAGATGCCGAGGGTGCTGAGGAGGATAATGCCGACAACCAACTCAGACCGAGGAGGAGAAGAAGAGTGTTCAGACCCAGGGTATGCTACCAGGGGCTACATGATCTGGAGATAGTAGAGCACTACAGGGTGAACAGGGACATATTTCAGCAACTCGTTGAGCTGTGCTGGCCTCACCTCAGACCCAGAACGAACAGAGGGGAACCCATCCCATTGGATACCAAGGTATGTGTAGCCTTAAGAATATTAGCTACAGGTACTTTCCAAAGACCAACTGGGAATATTAGGGGGTCTCACAGGCATCTGCATCCAGGATACTCCACCAGTTCCTAAATGCCATGTGACCACATGCCGCTGAGCACATTTACTTCCCCAGCACCCATGAGGAAATGACCAGCAATATGCATCTCTTCGACCATGTAGCAAAATACCCAGAGGTACTGGGTGCCATAGACTGTATGCACATCCACATCAAAGCACCACTCGGTGAACAGGTTAGAGTCTACCTAAACCGTAAGGGGTTCCACTCCATCAACTGCCAGGTCATGTGCGATGCCCAGGGCATTATCATGAATGTGTGTGCTGGCAGCCCTGGAAGCTAGCAAGACTCCCACATCTGGCATTTGTCACAGCTGTACCAGGTGTTTGCCAGTGGGGACATCCCATATGGCCATCTGGTGGGGGATGCTGGCTATGCACTGGAGCTGTAGCTGATGACACCCATCAGAAATGCACACACACCCACACAAGAATGCCATAATGAAGCACATGCACAAACCAGGATCATTATAGAGCATTATACATGCTCAAGTCAAGGTTCCGCTGCCTTGACATGTTTGGTGGAGCCTTGCAGTACTCTTCAGCCACATGTGCACACATGTTCATAGTATGTGCTATGCTACACAATATGACCCTGTGGAAACAGCTGCAGCAGGAACAAAACAGGGAAAGGCCACACATTCCCTCACCACTGCCAAGGTCTCCACAGGCACAGAGAGACTTGGAGGAGGAACATCCTGAGCCTGCCCCTGTAGTCAGACAGAGGTGTGCCCAGTATGCCATGTCCTTGGCAAAGAGGCAACTCATAGCACATATACTGACACTGTAGGGCCTGAGGTACTGATCTCTCTCTCTGACTCATACACACACTAAAATAGATGCCAAACATTACACCACCTATACCTTACCAGTGTACTGCGTGCAACCGACTTAGTCAGCCCTCAGGCACCATCCTCACAACTGCCTCAGGCACAAGGCAAGTCAGTCTTCTTAACAATAAATGAATAAAGTATAATGTTCTGATAGCATATCTATGGTATTGATGCAAGCATGCAAGGGAATGGGGTGGCTTACTGGGACAGCAACAGACAACTGACACCTCTGTGGGACAGAAGGGAGTGTATTCCCAGTACTGGCTTACCCACACTATGCAGTACCACCCTAGTTGACAAATACCACTGGAGTATATGTGGTGAGCCAAGTAACTGGGGATCATAGGTCACATGCATGGATGTCAAAGTGGAGGTCCCATACCCACCCCAACCTCACCCAGCTGATCAGAAATGTCTGCAAAGGCCCTCACATGGTGACAGCCATGAAATCCCCACCTACAGAGTTACACAGTGATATCATGGCAGGACTAGCAGTGGCAGTATGGCTCTGAAAGTTAAGAAATCTGAAACTACAAATGTTTATGCCAGAACAATCTGACCTGTGATTGATACTGTTATGCCTGTAGTCTGAAAGATAGGGCACACCACTATGCTAAATGGGACAAAAATTTTAAGCAAATGTCATCACAGTCTCTGCAAATGTGCATTGTGTACAGATGTGTCACCCCCCACCCATAGTCCCATAGAAATGCAGTAACATGTCCCTAGCCTTAAGCAGCATCCAGCTGTCAACTAGAGTGATGGCTCAACAAGAACAGAAAGCAATTGTCAGTAACACCCACAGTCAACTTACTGGTGCCATCCCAGGGGTGTCCACTGCCGGCAGCCTGGAAACATATGATCATCAGAATGCATTGCCTTGCTACAGATGGCCTGCATCTGTCACACCGGCCTACAGGCTTCTGGCAAATGCCCATGCCTCACCCACAGTGCCCTGTTAGGGAGTGTCATGGGGTCCATAACACCAACATAACACAGTCTACAAAATGCAAAGAAAGGCCATGCTACTAACTGCTAGGAGCAAACCTGCCAGCATCAGAAAGCCAGAAATCTGGACAAAGCCATGAATAATGGGGTGATAAAGGTCCAAAGAGAAGGACACCTTTGAAATACTGGTCTAATAATGTTAGAAAGCTGATGGAATGACTGTGTTAGCATGGAATGTCTGAAGGGTATGAAGTCTGAAACTGCAATATCAACTGTCAGTAATATCTTACTTCAACCCTGAGTGGCTTACAAAACACTTTTCCTTGAAGACCACACTCATTTGGGTAACCAACCAGATATATGAGTCATGAATCTGGACATTCTGTGATACTCTGTACAGTCAACAGGCAGGGCTAGGAGTCTAAACATGGGAATGCAGTCATTGCAGGCAGTCCTAACCCTTGAAGATGGTGACATGTCTGCACCCACAGAACCCTGGCCCACAGCCATGGGGAGTAACACACTCTTCCCTGATCACTCATCCTATGCAACATCCTGACCCCAAAATGTGGCCAGCCAAGCAAAATGAGGTGGGCCATACATATATCACACACACACACACACACACACACACACACACACACACACACACACACACACACACACCACCACCAGGCTGGTCAAAAAGTCTGACACACACAAGACCCTCCAAGTGCAGTCAACCATTGAGAAGACCCCTATGCAAAATACTGGTAGCTATAGGCCAACATATCTGACCGAGGACAACCCCCGACATATCTTTGACCCTACAAATCTATCTGGAGTCTGCCTGTCACCTTGCTCCTGCCTGACTTATATTACCCAAACATGGACTGGAAATCAGACCATGCCAGAACAGAAATGCACAGAGATTCCACCATTGTAACATATCACCAAGGTGCTGGACTGTTTCCACAGCTCCAGCAGTCAATTGGTTGTAGGCACACCTCTCAACAGGCTGGATTGTGCAAGAATACATAGCATTTGGCTCATAATATTGGTGTGTGCTTCAACCATCCTGTATTCCTCTGGTAAATCACTGTGATGATCTGAGGAGGTATGTCACAAGGTGCTGAAACAATACATGACAGTGTCAAAAGTCATATATGTCAGATGTCTGCTAAGACAAACCCTGTAACCCTAGCAACCCAAACATTACTGAGAGAAATAGTCACAATCACTGTATGGCCCATTGTCTCCCCATTTTGACAGGCTAGCTCCAGATATCCTGCACCAACAGGTTGAGAGGTATGGCTGTAGCACAAAACAAACTGGACTGGAGTACAACAATCCATGGAATGGAGTCCCACATTTACTATAGAAGGTCACACTGAGCATACTCATATGCTTAGAGAATTGTCAGTAAGATCTAAGAATTAACAGGCCTTCCCCACCCAGTGCACTTCCCATTGCCATACTTTCACAGTCCCGAAGATGTCTGTCACCATAAAAGTACCTTTCATCAGGCCTCAGCCCTGTAAGCTCTGTGGTGCGTGCAATAACTGCAGAACACTATAATACAAATAACTAGTTAGGTAGGAGTTCTTATCTCAGTCCTGGCAAATGTAAAAGTTTGTGTGTGTGTGTGTGTGTGTGTGTGTGTGTGTGTGTGTGTGTGTGTGTGTGTGTGTGTGTGTGTGTGTGTGTGTGTGTGTGTTTATAAGTTAAAGATTTTGGGTGCATTCAAACCCAGCACACTTCCCATTTCCCTACTTTATCAGTTCTTAGAATTCCCTTTCATCAGGCCTCAGCCCCATAAGCTCTGTGGTGCATGTGATAACTGAGTACCACTATAGTACATATAACTAGCTGGGTAGGTGTGTGTGTGTGTGTGTGTGTGTGTGTGTGTGTGTGTGTGTGTGTGTGTGTGTGTGTGTGTGTGTGTGTGTGTGTGTGTGTAAGTTAAAGATTTTGAGTCCATTTAAACCAAGTACTCTTCCCCTTCCCCTACTTTAGTAGTCCTGCAGATAACAGGCACCTTAGAAGTACCATTCATCAGGCTTCAGCCCTATAAGCTCTGTGGTGTGTGTGATAACTGTGTAACACTATAGTACAAATTAGTTAGATAGGAGTTCTAATCCCAATCCTGGCAAATGTAAAAGTGTGTGTGTGTGCATGTGTGTGTGAGGTGTGTGTGCAGTGTGTGTGCGTGTGTGTGGTGTGTGTGTGTGTGTGTGTGTGTGTGTGTGTGTGTGTGTGTGTGTGTGTGTGTGTGTGTGTGTGTGTGTGTGTGTGTGTTTACAAGTTACGGCTTTTGGGTCAATTCAAACCCAATACACTTCCCATTGCCCTACTTTAGCAGTCCTGCAGATAACAGTAACCTTAGAAGTTCCGTTTATCAGAGCTCAGCCCCGTAAGCTTTGTGACACGTGTGATAACTGTGTAACACTATAGTACAAATAACTAGTTAGGTAGGAGTCCAAATCCCAATCCTGGCAAATGTGTGTCTGTAAGTGTGTATATGTGCAGTTAAAAGTATTTTGTGGCCTCTCACCCAGTACATCCCCCATTGTCATAATTTGCAAGGCCTGATGATGTCCCTCACCTTAGAAGTACCTTTGGACAAGTGTTACCCCATAACCTCTGTGGCACGTGTGATAAATGCGTAACAATGTAATAACAATAAATAGATAGGTAGGCATAATAATCTCAGTCCTGAAAAATGTGTGTGAGAGAAGAGTATCTTATGTGTGTGTTTGTGTGCAAACAATGTCCATTGGATGGACATGGTTTCATATTTTATGCCATGGTACTCACAGTGCACATTCCTAGGTCTACTGTGTGAGGTCCGCTGTTCACATCAACCGTAGTAATATCCATAGACACTCTTCAGCCCTATAAGCTCTGTGCAAAAGTATGGAATAGTATGGTATGAATAATTGCTAATGTCAGTACTGGTAAGTGTGTGTGTGTGTGTGTGTGTGTGTGTGTGTGTGTGTGTGTGTGTGTGTGTGTGTGTGTGTGTGTGCATGTATTGGTGTGTATAGCAGTGGTTGTGAGTTTGTAGACTTGTATGTGACACAATTATGAGTACTCTCACACCCAGTACAGACACCATTGCTATAGCCCACAAGGCCACGTAATGTTATTCACCTTATAGGTACCTTGTAACACTCATCACACTAGTAGTCCTGTGCCACCTGCAATAACCGCATAATAGTGTGGTACCTTAACTTGATGGGTAGGGGTTCCAAACACAGCACTGGCAACTGTGATCTTGTGCATGTGTGTGTGTGTGTGTGTGTGTGTGTGTGTGTGTGTGTGTGTGTGTGTATGTGTGAACAGTATTTGAGGGCATTAGCAATCTGCGGTGTATTCCACCCATCACACTTACCTTTGTCCACTATACTAGAGCTGATGTCAACCACCATAGACTGAGATACAACCCCTCATCCCTATAAACTGTGAGGCACATGCAAGAACTGTTTCACAGACATGGGAAATGTGTGCAGATACAGCTGTACCTTGACAATGACTTGGTCGATGTGTTACAACACTGCCATACCCCTCTTTGGTAATATCTGCAAGGCCACATCCTGCTGACATACAGACACCTGGAATACAAACAGAATACAGCATGTGAGAACACATTCGCTTAGTGTTACTAACACCAATAATGCATCATGGCTGAAAAGGTACACACACATTCTGATGTGTACCCACTACAAATGCCAGATGACAGCACCTTACACAACATTAAATAGCTACACTCTACTAAAGTCACCCTGTACATCAAACCCATATTAGCATGTCCCTGCATCAATGGTGTGGCTAACAGGGATGTGGCACAGGTATCATCATATGCACAGGGTGTTGTGTGTGATTTCCAGAAGCCTAGGCTGGGCCATAAGGTTGACATCATGTGTGCGTGGTTGGGGGAGTGTTTATTAAATGGGTTGTGCAGGGGTGGTGTGTGTGTGTGTGTGTGTGTGTGTGTGTGTGTGTGTGTGTGTGTGTGTGTGTGTGTGTGTGTGTGTGTGTGTAGAGGTGAATTGTCTGATGGTGATGTGTGTGTGTGTTTGTATGCACACAGTCATGCCATGTGGGTGCCCTACACAGGAGTATTTTGGACATTTTTGGGCCGTACATGGCAGGGTGTACAGTTCACCATCTCTGGCCATGGACACAGGAACTGGGCCTGCCGAGGGTATCACCAGCACTACCAGGGCCAAGATCAGAGGCAGTGCTACTCCTTGATTGAGACTGCTGCCTGCTGGATCTGCGTCCCTGTTGGGACTGGCCAGGATCATGTGCCCATGGCCTGCTGCATCATGGCATGGATAGCACACCCCCTTCAGTAGTACTGGTGGTACTGCCAGCATGGGAATGTGATGGTGCATGGCCACGTAGACCCTCAGCTGATTGTGGTGCTTTCCTACATCCACGTGGCTGTTGGCCAGCATCCACCAGATGCTAAAGCACAGATATTCCATGGTTGAGGAGTGCCAAGGTCTCCCCCCACCATCTATCCATGACCCCAGTATGCTCAAAGATGGCTGCAGTTGTGTCATATTGCCATGGACACCAGGAATGTGCTCATCCATGACCCTGTGTATATGTCTGGAATTACATTCATTATGTGCCTGTGCTGCCATGATGGCCTGAAACATATGTCTAGTGACTGTTGCTGTGGCACTTGCAAAAGGGGGATGACAAGCTGCAATCCTCCCCTGAGCACTCCTGTCCATCTGCCTGTGTGGGAGCTTGCCAGCACTCTCGCTATGGCTAGTGCCTGCACCCTCACTTGCTATAGTCACCACAGTAGCCTGTTCCATGCCACCACCCGCCAGCTGTCCCTGATCTGCGGCCACGACCACCTCAGTATCAGAGCGAGAGGGACCACAGCCACCATGTCTACCTACACACACACACACACACACACACACACACACACACACACACACACACACACACACACACACACACACACACACACAGACACACACACACACACACACACACACACACACACACACACACACACACACACACACACACACACACACACACACGTGAGGTGCCTCAAAGTCATTACACAGACCTCACATTAGCCAACTGGGAGCATTCACGACACACAGTCAGACAATAGCATACACACTCTGGCCAGACCCTCAGCATCATGCAGTGCAGCCCTTTCCATTTACCGTTACTACTAATATACACTTCTGGGTTACGTGACTGGTGTTAGTAGGTGATGACTCTTCACCTAGCACACACTACACTCATGTAAATTATTACTGTTCACCTGTACAGCATTGTGGCAACTCCTACAGAACATACCTCCCAACTCTACAGGGTTTTGCTGAATGTCTACATGTGTGGCTCATATGTTTGGTCTGTTCCTCAAAACTCCTGTGTTTGTCTGATACATTAATGGGTTGACCTGTTGATTGGTGCCACTAATTAATGTCCTAATTTGAGGTGTAGACTGCATAACCTGCAGTACATGTATGTTAAAACAAAGCCGGTTACTCAAATAACTTCCCAAGCTTACAGTGGATATAATAAGTGTACACACACCTGTTAACATACCAAGTTTTTGTGATATATCACATGAGACCTCAGAAATCAGGTCATAACATTGCCATTATTTCATATGACATATAACCTGTGCAATCCAACTGAAGAACATACACATCAGTTACAGGTATTATCTGGTAACTGAAATAGGTACAATAGGCTGGTTGCATGAGTGTGCACACCCTTAAAGCAATACTCTGTTAAAGCACCTTTTGATTTAATCACAGCATGCAGTCCTCTTGAGAAGTGTCTATCAGCATGGCACATCTTGACTTGCCAATGTTTGCACACTCTCCCTTGCAAAATACCTCCAACTATGTCACATTGCAAGGGCATCCCCTGTGCACTGCCCTCTTCAGGTCACCCTGCATATATCCTATTGGATGTAGGTGTGGGCTCTGACTCGGCCAATGCAGAACATTGCATGTGTTCTGGCGAAGCCATCCTTTTGTTGATTTGGATGTATGGTTTGGGCCATTACTGTGTGGAAAGGTGGAATTCCTCACCATCCACAACTATGTGGCAGACACCATAACATTTTGGAGCCACAAGGGACCAGTGTTTGGAACTGTTCATAATCCCCTCTAACTTGGCTACACTTCCAGTTCCAGCTTGTGAACAGCAAGCACAAAGCAGGACACTGCCATCACCATGAGGATGGTGTTGTTGTGGTGATGTGCAGTGGTGTTATTGCGCCAAACACATCTGTCAGAATTGTAGCCAAAGAGTTCAACTGCAGTCCCATATTACCATAACACATTTTCCCCCTTACTTTTTGGAGACCTGATGTATTGTTTCCAGACTTTCACCAGGCCTGGATATTGTTTGGTGTGAGAAACTTCTGCCATCTTCCAACCCTACCCTATAGGCAGGACATATGGAGACAATGGAAGATTGTTGTGACATGCAGTACATAGCCAGTACTTGCTGGAGATTCCTGTTACTCCTTCTCTGTTACTGTAGGACTCCTGGTAGCCTTCCTGGCCAGTTTTGGTTTTGTATTCTCATAGACTTTGGTGGGATGTCCACTCCTTCACAATGTCACTGTAGCCCCATATTTTCATCACCTTTTGATGACTATCTGCACTGTGTTTCATGGTATGTGCAATGCTGTGGAAATGTTTTGGTACCCTTCTCCAGGCCGATACATCTCAAACATGTTGTCCCTTAGCAGCTTCATCAGCTCTATGTGAACCATGGCTGTTCCTGTAGCAGGCAACTGGGCATATGTTAGGATAATAATTGCAGGAGAGCTGACCATTGTTTGCTGTTAATCAAAGAGTCTCTGTAATTGATGGCAGTTGTGTACCCAATAAGATGTACTGCTGTAGTTATATCAAAAGCTGCCTCAACACAGTACTAGCTTCAGCCTGTGCACACATATGCATCTAGGATGCTGTACTAGTATTATGTGTCATTGTTCCCCTAACAGATTTGTTTGCTTTACAATTTAATTATACAGGTTATAGGTCACATGAAAGGTTGGCAGTATTTTGAACTTGTCTACTGTGCTCTCATTTTTGTATATCAGAAACACCTGGCATTCTAACAGGTGTGTACACCATTTATATGTACTGTATACCTCTAATTTATATGATATGATCCTAGTTTTGAGTCTTTGTCCCCCCATTTTGTCAGTCTTTGTCCAGATGTCCTGCAATGACAGGTTGAGAGGTATGCTACAGCTATGTGACATCTCCTACAAATAGGCCCCTGTGATGACCACCATGATGCAATGCAGTGAACACCACCACAAGTCAACATGCAGATATTCCCAAATGGCTGAGTATAACAGTTCTGTGCATGGTCACCATGCATTAACTTTAGCATGCCTGGGGTATTGGTGAGCTACAACAGGAAAACCTCATACTTACTGGGTTCAGGCTGCTGTCTCATGTGCAGACCAGAAGGATCTATGTAGTTGTGAGGGAGAGGTATTATCAGCAGAGTCACATTAGGCTTTGGTACAAGATGAATGCTACATTCTGCATATGTACAGTACACACTATGGTATTACACAATTTGCTGTCCTTCACCATAGATGTGCACTTATGTGCATTACTACACCTCACCCACTAATCCATTTTGTACTGACATATGCATCTAGAGACTCTATACAAGACAGTTTAAATTCTACCTCATTACATTTATGTACACTTTGACCTTACCTGGATGCTCCTCGCCTGTTGTCTGGGTACCACCCACCTCCACAACTGCTGTTTCCCATGTTTGAGTTTGTGTGGGTGCTACCCCAAGGTTGGCAAGGAGCTCGTCTGTCAATGTAAGTGGGGCCTGTGTGGCTGGCCCCCCACCGGTAGCAATACGGTCCCTTGCTACACAGCAGCCCTTTGCCAGGCATGACGTATCAGGTCAGTTGCTCTATGCCTCACCTGATTGTATGTGCGTCAATGGTGGCCCAAGATGCTCACTCTGTGGATGATCTCATCCCACAGGGCAGTCCACTCCTGCAGATTTTGCCGGCTATGGCCAGAAAGGATGGCAGAGTTTAAGATTACAGTTTCTGTGATGGCTGCTGTCTCCACATCAGTGTAAGGTGGTTAATGATGCATGGCACCTGGAACACATAAACAGGGAAACACATCACAGGACCTCAGACATTGCACAGAGTTCTTTACAGAGCCAGCACATGAATATGGATTATCATTAGTCACCACTTACAAACACATCATACCCCTGTACCTGGCAGCACTGTATGAACATGCATTATACTCCTGGTCCTGATGTGTCATATCCCCCCCATTGAGGACCAGTACATTGCATAAACCACCATTCATCATTCATGTTTGTGTAGAGGGATGACAGTGGTCATGTTCCTTGCAGATGGGATGTCAATGGTGCTCAGGTTTTGCTTGCATACAATGTGTAATGGAGCTGGAAGCATATGCCTGGGTTGATGTAGGATGCAGACAGGAATGTTATCAGGCCCCAAGGGGATGTGCTTTTGTTAATTTTGATTAGGCAGTTTGCACTTGATCCATGACGATGAGGGGAGAGGTGTGTGTGCTGTGCATATCCACCTATACTGATGGTGATCCAGGTGGGTGATGTTTTGTGTATGTATGGTGTGTGTGTGTATGTGCTGTGACTGACCGGCATTACAGGGTGGGTTGGGTTGTTGCCTCTGAGACTGCAGACATATGTGAAGATGGTCTTGTGATTACCCTCAGTGGATGTGTCCAATTTTTACTCATAGTTAGCCTTACAGTAATCCACTTGTGACCTAATATGCTCGTTCAGACAAAGGTTGACATACTGCCCAGTTGATGCCTGCTCCTACTTTGTACTGTGAAACCAATATAGCATCACATTATGTGCTTTGTGCATTGCTTCTGTCCAGAAAAGGGGTTTACTCTACTTTGGTGGAGACAGGTTTTACAAGTAAGGTATTGCTAATGCCATACAGTTATGTGGGTGGTCATATATCTGTTTGTAGTAGGCATGGACACAGGGTCAGAACACAGGTGGCCACCTCTACAGTTTCAACATGATACTCATGCTCATTATACTACCCATGTCTGTGTCAGAGCAATGACACCACCAGTAGCTGTAGAGGTGTAACTCTGTTGGATGCACAGAAACTAAGGTTACACATGTGTACAAATATGTACAGTTTATTTACCTGACATTTTGCATCCCATGTCAGTTGTTGTGAGGCAGCCAGGTTCACCTACCCATACATACATATGCACAGGTAATACCTGCTATACATTTCTGTTCTATGTCAGTAGGGCACACTGTAGTTACAGTCTTGCTGCTCAGTCAGTCATGTCAACCTGTTATGTCTGGAGGACACCATACATACATGGTGGGCTATGGGCCACAATTAGTGACAATGTCTTCATATTGCTGTAACACACGTATGTCATTTGATAGTGCAGTAGCCTTTGCATTCACAGACATAACCCAGTAGGATGTGTGATGCTCATATGGCAGGCATAGAGGAGAAAGGCTAGGTGTGTGGTAGTGAGGGTAGAAACTGTTAATGTGAGTATGACTGGTATGGGGACAGAGGCAGCTGTTATGCTGGACAGAGGAAAGGTGGATATATTGTGTGTGCCAGAGACCAGATGGAAGGGGTGTACAGCTTTGTGTATCAGAGATGGGTACAAATAGTTCTATCATGGTGTGTATAGGAGGGGATCTGTTGTAGGGGTTAACCTGAAGGAACATTATGCCAAGAGTGCTTGTGGAGTTGATAAGTGTGTCGGGTAGAGTGATGTTTAGGTGGCTAGGAATTGATGGTGTAATGATAACAGTTTTTAGTGCATATGTTCTGCTAATTGCATGTGTGATGGATGAGACAGACATACCTTGGTGTGGTTGGATGAAGTGGTGATGAGTGTACCCTAGGATGAGAGAGTGGTGATTTGAGCAAATTTCAATGGGCATGTTGGTGAATGGGACAGAGAGGGATGCAGATGTGATGGTATGGTGTTAAGCAAAGGAATGCAGAAGGTGAGATGGTGGTGGAGTTTGCAACAGAGGTTGGACATGGGTGTGAAGAATACATAGTTTTACAAAACCAAGGGACATAGGGTGATATACAAGAGTGGAGGAAGATGCACACAGGTGAATTATCTCTTATGCAATTGGGCTGTTTGAAGGGGATTGGTAACTGTAAAGTTGTGACAGGGGAAAGTGTAGTTAGGCAGCATGGAAGGTTGGTTTATGGGATGACGTTGGTGATCAAGAAGAGGGGGAGGAGTGTGAGGGCAGCACCACAGATCAAATTGTGGATACTGAGAAAGGGTGATTGTGAGGTTGAGTTCAGGGAAGAGTTAAGACAGGCAGTGGGTGGCACTGAAGACTTAGCAAATATCTGGGTAACTACATCCAAGCTAGTAAGGGAGATGAGTAGAATGGGGCTTGGTGTGACATCTGTACAGAGGAAGGAGGACAAGGAGACCTGGTGGTGGCATGAGGAAGTACAGGGGACTATACAGAGAAAAAGGTTGGCCATGGAGAAGTGGGATTGTCAAACAGATGAAGAAAGTAGACAGGTGTATAGGGAGATGGGGTGCATGGCAAAGAGAGTTTTGGCAAAGGCTGAGGATGGGGCATCTGAAGGGTTGTATGTTAGGTTGTACACCAGGGATGGAGGGTAGGACCTGTATCAATTGGCTAGAGGCATGTAGCTGGGAAGGATGTGCAGCAAATAAGGCAGATAAAGGATAATGTTGAAAGTGTACTCACAAGCAAGGAGAGCATGTCGAGCAGGTGGAAACAGTACCTGGATGGGCTGTTGAATGAAGAGAATGAAAGAGAGAGAAGGATGGATGATGTGGGTATGGTGAATCAGGACATGCAACAGATTATCAAGGGAGAAGCAGGGATAGCTATGAAGAGGTTTAAGGGTGGAAAGGCTATTGGTCCAGATGACATACCTGTGGAAGCATGGAGGTGTTTGAGACAAATGGCAGTGGTCTTTTTAACCGGATTGTTTACTGTAATCTTGGAAAGTGAGAGAATGCATGAGGAGTGGATAAAATGTGTTTGGGTACTGATTATGAGAATAAGGGTGGTGTGCAGAGCTGTAGTAACTACAGAGGGATAACACTGATCAGTCACAGAATAAGGCAATGGTAAAGGGTGGTGGAAGCCAGGTTAACAGGGAGGTGAGGATTACTGATCAGCACCATGGTCTCATGCCAGGAAAGAGCAGTACAGATGTGATGTTTGCTCTGAGAGTATTGATGGGGACATACAGAGAAGGTCCGGAAGTAGCTGTGTTATGTCTTTGTGGACTTAGAGACAGCATATGACAGGATGCCTAGAGAGGAGTTGTGGTATTGTATGAGGTGGTCAGGAGTGGTGGAGGAATCCGTAAGAATGCTGCAGGATATGTACAAGGCTAGTGTGACAGTGGTAAGTTCTACATTGGGAGTGATAGGTGCATTTAAGGTGGAGGTGGGAGTACATCAGGGATTGGCTGAGCCCTTTCTTATTTGCAGTGGCGATGGACAGGTTGACAGACATGATCAGACAGGAGTCCTCCTAGACTGTGCTGTTTGCAGATGACATTGTGATCTGTACTGAGAGTAGGGAACAGGTTAAGGAGACCCTGAAAAGGTGGAGGTATGGTCTAGAGAAGGGAGGAATGATGATCAGCAGGATTAAGATGGAATATATGTTTGTGAATGGGAGGGAGGATAGAGGAATGGTGAGGATGCAAGGAGTACAGTTTTCAAAGGTGGATAGGTATAAATAATTGGGAACAACAGTTCAGAGTAATGGCGCATGTGGGGGAGAGGTGAAGACGAGAGTATGGGCAGTATGTGGGTGGTGTTGAAGAGTGTCAGGTGTGATTTGTGACAGACGAGTACCATTAAGAGTGATAGGGAAGGTCTACAAGAGGGTACTGAGACCAGCTATGTTATATGGGTTGGAGACTTTGGCACTGAAAAAAGAGGCATGAGTCAGAGCTGGATGTAGCAGAGTTAATGATGTTAAGATTTGGACTGAGTGTGACGAGGGTGGACAGGATTAGTAATATGTATGTTAGGGGGTCAGGCCAGGTTGGAGAGCTTGGGGACAAAGGCAGAGAGTGGCAGGATTATGTTGGTTTGGACATGTGATGCGAAGATATGCTGAGTATATTTGTGAAAGGATGAGGCTGCCAGGTAAGAGAAAAAGAGGAAGGCCTGAGATAAGGTGTATGTATGTGGTGATAGCAGACATGCAGGTGTTGGTGTGACAGATCAAGATACAGAGTACTGGAAGACATAGAGACAGATGTTCTGCTGGGGCAACCACTAACGGTTATAGCCAAAAGAAAGAGAATGTGAAGTTGTAATGTCAGTGTTCACAGGTTTACAATTATTTACCAGACATAAAACAACATTTGATAACATAACTACAAATATGAGGCACACATATGGTCAGTGTGCATAACACTGGACAGTTGAATGGTATAAGCTCAGTATATCACATGCAGTTCAACACAAACAGCTGCGATAGTATTTCAGTATGCAAATACCCTGTATAGGTCCATCAGATGTCTGAGACAAACATGTATATCATTTTTGTATTAACAATTAATATATGGATATCTGCAACATCCCAGTAGCTGGCCTAGCAGTGTCACTGTCAGTATTGTGCAACACAAACTCCAGTAGTGGTTATATGTGAGACATCCTTTCCTGGGGTGACTCAGGGCCCTGAGCTGTGTTCTATGTCACTGCAGACAGACACAGATACTATGGCAATAGGTTCTGCTCAGCAATATATCAGTACAGCATGTGTTGTTGAGACAAAATATTGTTTGAACTTCCTATTTTCCACATTTACATACCCCTACTACATTCCATGACATGCTTAACTGTTTGACATATCTGTGGGTTTTTTTTTTTCGGTTCAGTTGGTATAATCCATCAGTTTCAGTGTGTTTGTGTGTCATTCTGTCTGTCTGTATGTTTGTTTGTTTCTCTCTCTCTCTCTCTCTCTCTCTCTCTCTGTGAGACAGATGTAGGATATACATCTGTTTTGTATAGGCAACAGCTTGCCTTTTGTAGGTAATGCTCATGAGCAGCTGATGGCCTGTGCACCAGTTGGAGTCCCCCACTTGCTAGTTGCATGTAGAACAGCTAAAAATTATGTCAGCATCAATAAAATAAAACTTTTACTTAAAGCCACAAGAAAAACATCACTCTGATCCCAGAAAATTCTGGAATACTGTAACCAAGCTCCTGCACCCTGGTAAGCCCTCTGCTCCTAACCCTTCCCTGATAGCTCCGCCTTAGACACTGCTACACTTCTTAACTCCTTCTTCATTGACTCCATACAGATATTGCTTAAAAAATATACAGGTACCCACCCTTCTGCTCCCTCCCATTCAGCCCAATATTTCTTTCCCTTTAAACCTGTCCCACAGCCTATATTGCATCTCTTTTCAGTAAACTTAAAACATGCTCCCCATCAGAAGATAACTTACATCCTTTTTTCCTAAAGTTAGCAGCAAATAGCATTGCTTATCCCATCACCATATTAATCAACAGATTGATCCAATAGAATACAGTGTGTAAAATCTGGAAACAATTCTATTGCATTTCCCTGCATAAAGGTGGAAATTCCACTGACCTCTTCTAATTTTAGGCCAATCGCTATTGTCTAGTTCATCTACTACAAGAACTTCTCCTCACCCCAACCCAGCATGGTTACTGCTCTAACCACAGTACATCCACCACCCTAATATATTTTACTCAATATCTTTATAGATCTAGAGATATTAAAAAATTAGTATCATGTTTATTCTTTGACCTCTCAAAAACCTTTGATACTCTCTCCCACAATTTATGTCTGTCCTAACTCTCTGATCTTAAGTTCTCCACTTCTACTCTTTTTCCTGGTTCTCCAGCAATTCCTCCAATAGATTACAGTCTGTAAGATGACTGTCCACAACCTCCCCTTTCCACCAAGTTCAGACCAGGGTCCCCCAAGGGTCTACCCTTGGTCCCCTGTTATTCAACATTTTCACTAACAATCTTTACCACTCCTGTCCAGACTCCTCTCTAATTCAGTATGCTGACTATTCTACAATTATTTCCACATCAAACAATCTCTTCCACCTAATTACTCTTACCCAAGAATCTCTTCACTTTGTTGAAAAATGGCTAACCTCTAATCAACTCCCTCTTAACCCAAATAAAACCAAGCTCCTCCTCTTCC
This sequence comes from Protopterus annectens, assembly GCF_019279795.1. Taxonomy (NCBI): domain Eukaryota; kingdom Metazoa; phylum Chordata; order Ceratodontiformes; family Protopteridae; genus Protopterus; species Protopterus annectens. Next base: position 1,451,502,782 of record NC_056741.1, read on the forward strand.
TCCCAAAATTCTCCAACATATCAAATCTACCTTTACCCTTACCAACACTACCATTAAGATT